>NC_088866.1:32887364-32999854 GCF_032884065.1 Artemia franciscana
TCTATATATATATATATATATATATATATATATATATATATATATATATATAATATATATATATATATAATATATATATATATATATATATATATATATATATATATATATATATATATATATATATATATATATATATATATATATATATATATATATATATATATATATATATATATATATATATATATATATATAATATATATATATATATATATATATATATATATATATATATATATATATATATATATATATATATATATATATATATATATATATATATATATATATATATATATATATATATATATATATATATATATATATATATATATATATATATATATATATATATATATATATATATATATATATATATATATATATATATATATATATATATATATATATATATATATATATATATATATATATATATATATATATATATATATATATATATATATATATATATATATATATATATATATATATATATATATATATATATATATATATAATATATATATATATATATATATATATATATATATATATATATATATATATATATATATATATATATATATATTATATATATATATATATATATATATATATATATATATATATATATATATATATATATATATATATATATATATATATATATATATATATATATATATATATATATATATATCTATATTCACAGGTGGGACACAGGGACACAACTACAATGGCGCGTAACTAATATGGCGCGTAACGACTTACGCGCGCGGGGGGGCTTGGGGGGGACGCGAAGCGCCCCCACCACTAGGTGTTGGGGTGGCGCGAAGCGCCACCCCAACAGCTAGTATATATATATATATATATATATATATATTTATATATATATATATATATATATATATATATATATATATATATATATATATATATATATATGTATATATATGTATATATATATATATATATATATATATATATATATATATATATATATATATATATATATATATATACTAGCTGTTGGGGTGGCGCTTCGCGCCACCCCAACACCTAGTTGGTGGGGGCGCTTCGCGCCCCCCCCAAGCCCCCCCCGCAAGCGTAAGTCGTTACGCGCCATAATAGTTACGCGCCATTGTAGTTGTGTCCCTATGTCCCACCTGTGAATATAGATATATATATATATATATGGTTTTAACTACGTAAAACTTGCGAATATACAACATTCTTTGCTGTCCCATTGTCTTTGCATATAAATAGATTGTCAGGTTTACCGACTCTTGAACATGCAACATATAATGGTCCATGGGAAAAACAATCTGTATTCAGATCTATACCTCATGATTCTAATGATTGCCCTTGAGCTTTGTTGATGGTGATTGCTAATCGACCATTCCCTGTCCCGGTGTCCCGGTCGTCATTTACATCCCCCTGTTTCCCCCGGTGTCCCCGTTGTAGTTGTGTCCCTGTGTCCCGGTCGTCATTTATATTCCTGTGTCCCGGGTCCCGGTCATCATTTGTATCCCGGTGTCCCGGTCTGTATATACATCGTTTTTTAGTTTTGTTTTTCTCCTTTATTTTTTTCCTTTTTTTTTCTTTTTTAGCTTATTTAGATTTTTAGATTTTTTAGTTTTTTTTATTAGTTTTTAGTTTTTTATTTCTTTTTAGTTTTTTTGTCCCGGTCGTCATTTATATCCCCCTGTTTCCCCCGGTGTCCCCGTTGTAGTTGTGTCCCTGTGTCCCGGTCGTTATTTATATTCCCTGTGTCCCGGTCGTCATTTGTATCCGGTGTACCGGTCTGTATATACATTCGTTTTTTAGTTTTGTTTTTCTCCTTTATTTTTTTCCTTTTTTTTTCTTTTTTAGTTTATTTAGATTTTTAGATTTTTTAGTTTTTTTATTAGTTTTTAGTTTTTTTTCTTTTTAGTTTTTTTGTAGTTTTTACCTTCTTTTAGTTTTGTTAATTTTTTTTTTTACTTGTGTCCTGGTCGTCATTTATACTCCCTGTGTCCCGGTGCTTTGTTGATTGCTAATCGAACATTCCTTTTGTCCTGGTCGCTTTCTCTTTGAGTGTCGTCATTTATTTTTTTCTTTTTTTAGTTCTTTTAGTTTTTACCTTTTTTAGTTTTTTTTTAGTTTTTAGTTTTTTTAGTTTTTTACCTTTTTTTAGTTTTTTTAGTTTTTTTAGTTTTTTTAGTTTTTTTAGCTTTTTTATTTTTTTTATTAGTTTTTAGTTTTTTTGTAGTTTTTGCCTTTTTTTTAGTTTTTTTAGTTTTTTAGCTTTTTTATTAGTTTTAGTTTTTTTTGTAGTTTTTGCCTTTTTTTAGTTTTTTTAGTTTTTAGCTTTTTTATTTTTTTTATTAGTTTTTAGTTTTTTTTGTAGTTTTTGCCTTTTTTTAGTTTTTTCAGTTTTGACGTCACCTGATCCAGTTTTTTCAGGTGACGTCACCTGATCCACGATCCACAGATCCACAGACAACTTATTTTTATATATATAGATAGTTTTTTTTTTTTTACTTATGTCCTGGTCGTCATTTATACTCCCTGTGTCCCGGTGCTTTGTTGATTGCTAATCGAACATTCCTTTTGTCCTGGTCGCTTTCTCTTTGAGTGTCGTCATTTATTAGTTTTTTCCTTTTTTTTAGTTTTTTATTGGTTTTTACCTTATTTTAGCTTATTTTTCAGTTTTTTCCTTTTTTTAGTTTTTTTTTTATTTTTTATTTTTTTTAGTTTTTTACCTTTTTTTAGTTTTTTTAGTTTTTTTAGTTTTTTAGCTTTTTTACTTTTTTTATTAGTTTTTAGTTTTTTTTGTAGTTTTTGCCTTTTTTTAGTTTTTCAGTTTTTTTTTAGTTTTTTATTGGTTTTTACCTTTATAGTTTTTTTAGTTTTTTAGCTTTTTTATTTTTTTTTATTAGTTTTTAGTTTTTTTTGTAGTTTTTGCCTTTTTTTTAGTTTTTTCAGTTTTGACGTCACCTCATCCAGTTTTTTCAGGTGACGTCACCTGACACATCCATCCACACATCCACAGACAGACAGACAACTTATTTTTATATATATAGATATATATATATGTTTTTAACTACGTAAAACATGCGAATATACAACATTCTTCGCTGTCCCATTGTCTGTGCATATAAATAGATTTTCAGGTTTACTGACTCTTGAACATGCAACATATAATTGTCCATGGGAAAAACAATCCGTATTCAGATCTATAACTCATTATTCTAATGATGTGTCCCTGTGTCCCGGTCGTCATTTGTATCCCGGTGTCCCAGTTTGTAATTTCTCTTTGAGTGTCCCGGTCGTCATTTGTGTCCCGGTGTCCCGGTCTGTAATTTCTATTCGAACAATCCCTGAGTCCCGGTCGTCATTTATATATCCCGCCTGTGCCCCCGGCGTCCCCGTTGTAATTGTGTCCCTGTGTCCCGGTCGTCATTTTTATTCCCTGTGTCCCCGTCATGATTTGTGTCCGAGCGTCCCAGTCTGTAATTTCTCTTTGTGGTTCCCGGTCGTCATTTATATTCCCTGTTTCCCGGTCGTCATTTGTGTCTCGGTATGTAATTTCATCAGTTGACAAACATGACGTCAGTCGACAAACAACTTCATCACGCATACAGCTCAATCCTTATAATGACGTCAGTCGACAAACATGACGTCAGTCGACACAAAAACATGACGTCACTCGACACACACACACTCAGACAACTTATTTTTATATATATAGATTACGCCCCTTCGTCAATACGTTGCTCACTACACTAAAGTTCGAATGTTGTTCCAATTCTTTAAGAGTGACCCCTGAATCACGAAGGCCGTTTAATTAGAATAAATAGCTCTTTTCAAATTACTAAGAATACTTTAACGTAAAGAGTGAGGTGCTAAGGAGGGAACCAGCCCCCTTACATCTATATACTAGCTGTTGGTGTGGCGCGAAGCACCACACCAATACCTAGTTGGTGGGGGCACTTCCCCCCCCCCCGCGGGCGTAAGTCGTTACGCGCCGTATTAGTTACGCGCCATTGTAGTTGTGTCCCTGTGTCCCGGTCGTCATTTATATTCTCTGTGTCCCGGTCGTGATTTGTGTCCGGGTGTCCCAGTCTGTAATTTCTCTTTGAGGTTCCCGGTCGTCATTTATATTCCCTCTGTCTCGGTCGTCATTTGTGTCCGGTCTGTAATTTCTCTTTGAGTGTTTTTTCTTTTTAGTTTTTTTTAGTTTTTTACCTTTTTTCTTTATTCAGTTTTCTTTTTCTTCTTTATTTTTCAGCGTCACTATGAAGTACATATCGCCGAACTTTTGTTTTTTTAACTTAAATCTGGTAGGCATTGATGACCTTATCCAAGTCAAAATCCCAAACCCAATCATCATCGCTATCATTTTCAGTTTTGATATGTTTTGACTCTCGCTGTCCAGGTGGATTTTCATCTAACTGCGCGGTTCTGCGTTCTTTAGCCGCAAGCCTGTTTTCTTGCTGTTCTTGTGATTCCTCGGCACGCTTTCTTTTCTTACTTTCTCTATCAGCTGCAAGCCTGTTTTCTTGCTGTTCTTGTGATTCTTCGGCACGCTTTCTTTTCTTACTTTCTCTATCAGCAGCAAGTTTTTTGGCATAGACTCTTTGAGCAGCTTCCTCGGCTGTTGTCATTGTAGGTTCTTCAGTCATTTTACAATTAAACATTTTTCCGTGAACGAATGTCTTAAATATCTTTAATTACGTCATCGTCATAACAAACATGACGACAACTAACTTCATGACGTCAGTCGACACACACACATGACGTCACTCGACACACACACACAGACAACTTATATATGTATATATATATATATATATATATATATATATATATATATATATATATATATATATATATATATATATATATATATATATATATATATATATATATATAGACTAGATGTTGTGGTGGCGCTTCGCACCACCCCAACTCCTAGTTGGTGGGGCGCTTCGCACCCCCCCAAGCCCCCCCGCGCGCGTAAGTCGTTACGCCCAATATTAGTTACGCGCAATTGTAGTTGTGTCCCTGTGTCTCACCTGTGAATAGATATATATATATATATATATATATATATATATATATATATATATATATATATATATATATATATATATATATATATATATATATATATATATATATATATATATATATATATATATATATATATATATAAATATATATATATATATATATATATATATATATATATATATATATATATATATATATATATATATATATAAAAATAAGTTGTCTGTCTGTGGATCTGTGGATCAGGTGATGTCATGTTTCTGTGTCAGCTGACGTCATGAAATTAGTTGTCGTCATTTTTGTTATGACGATGCTTAGTATATTGTAAAACACATTAATTTGGTTAATAATATACCATTTAAAACACCAATATGAACATGCTGGAGTAGTCACTCGGTGAGAGAGGGTGTCAGAACGGAGAATGAAGGTCCCAGGTTCAAATCCTGGTTAGGCTAAAAAAGGTAAAAAACTAAAAACTAAAAAAAAACTGAAAAAACTAAAAAAAAGGCAAAAACTACAAAAAAAACTAAAAACTAATAAAAAAAAATAAAAAATCTAAAAAAACTAAAAAAAACTAAAAAAACTAAAAAACTAAAAAAACTAAAAACTAAAAAAAAACTTAAAAAAAAGGAAAAAACTGAAAAATAGAAGAGAAAAAGAAAACTAATAAAATTAAGAATAAAAATAAAAAAAAAATAAAAAAGATAAAAACTAAAAAAAAAGTAAAAAGAAAAAACGAAAAAAAACTAAAAAAGCTAAAAACAAAAGGTAAAAACCAATAAAAAACTAAAAAGAAAAAAAGGAAAAAACTAAAAAAAAAATTCATCTAAAAAACTAAAAAAAACTAAAAAAGGTAAAAACTAAAAGAACTAAAAAAGAAAAAAAAAAACTAAAAAAGGAAAAAAACTGAAAAATAAAGGAGAAAAAGAAAACTAAAAAAATATAAATAAAAATAAAAAAACTAAAAAGATAAAAACTTCAAAAAAAACTAAAAAGAAAAAAGAAAAAAACTAAAAAACCTAAAAAAAGGTCAAAACCAATAAAAAAAAAACTAAAAGGGGAACACTGGGACACAAATGACGACCGGGATAGTGGGAATATAAATCTATATATATAAAAATAAGTTGTCTGTCTGTGGATCTGTGGATCAGGTGACGTCATGTTTCTGTGTCGGCTGACGTCATGAAATTAGTTGTCGTCTTTTTTGTTATGACGATGCTTAGTATATTGTAAAACACATTAATTTGGTTAATAATATACCATTTAAAACACCAAAATGAACATGCTGGAGTAGTCACTCGGTGAGAGAGGGTGTCAGAACGGAGAATGAAGGTCCCAGGTTCAAATCCTGGTTAGGCTAAAAAAGGTAAAAAACTAAAAACTAAAAAAAAAACTGAAAAAACTAAAAAAGAGGCAAAAACTACAAAAAAAACTAAAAACTAATAAAAAAAATAAAAAAGCTAAAAAACTAAAAAAACTAAAAAAACTAAAAAACTAAAAAAACTAAAAACTAAAAAAAAACTTAAAAAAAAGGAAAAAACTGAAAAATAGAAGAGAAAAAGAAAACTAATAAAATTAAGAATAAAAATAAAAAAAAATAAAAAAGATAAAAACTAAAAAAAAAAGTAAAAAGAAAAAACGAAAAAAAACTAAAAAAGCTAAAAAAAAAAGGTAAAAACCAATAAAAAACTAAAAAGAAAAAAAGGAAAAAACTAAAAAAAAATTTCATCTAAAAAACTAAAAAAAACTAAAAAAGGTAAAAACTAAAAGAACTAAAAAAGAAAAAAAACTAAAAAAAGGAAAAAAACTGAAAAATAAAGGAGAAAAAGAAAACTAAAAAAATATAAATAAAAATAAAAAAACTAAAAAGATAAAAACTTCAAAAAAAATTAAAAAGAAAAAAGAAAAAAACTAAAAAACCTAAAAAAAAGGTCAAAACCAATAAAAAAAAACTAAAAGGGGAACACTGGGACACAAATGACGACCGGGATACTGGGAATATAAATGACGACCGGGACACAGGGAATGTTCAATTAGCAATCACCATCAACAAAGCTCAAGGGCAATCATTAGAATCTGAGGTATAGATCTGAATATGGATTGTTTTTCCCATGGACAATTATATGTTGCATGTTCAAGAGTCGGTAAACCTGACAATCTAAATAAATGATGACACTCAAAGAGAAAGCGACCGGGACAAAAGGAATGTTCGATTAGCAATCAAGAAAGCACCGGGACACAGGGAGTATAAATGACGACGACCGGGACACAGGGACATAACTACAAAGGGGACGCCGGGGTGCACAGGGGGATATATAAATGACGATAGCGACTCAGGGAATGGTCGATTAGCAATCACCATCAACAAAGCTCAAGGGCAATCATTAGAATCATGAGGTATAGATCTGAATACGGATTGTTTTCCCATGGACCATTATATGTTGCATGTTCAAGAGTCGGTAAACCTGACAATCTATTTATATGCACAGACAATGGGACAGCAAAGAATGTTGTATATTCGCAAGTTTTACGTAGTTAAAAACATATATATATATATATATATATATATATATATATATATACTAGCTGTTGGGGTGGCGCTTCGCGCCACCCCAACACCTAGTTGGTGGGGGCGCTTCGCGCCCCCCCCAAGCCCCCCCGCGCGCGTAAGTCGTTACGCGCCATAATAGTTACGCGCCATTGTAGTTGTGTCCCTATGTCCCACCTGTGAATATAGATATATATATATATATATGGTTTTAACTACGTAAAACTTGCGAATATACAACATTCTTTGCTGTCCCATTGTCTTTGCATATAAATAGATTGTCAGGTTTACCGACTCTTGAACATGCAACATATAATGGTCCATGGGAAAACAATCTGTATTCAGATCTATACCTCATGATTCTAATGATTGCCCTTGAGCTTTGTTGATGGTGATTGCTAATCGACCATTCCCTGTCCCGGTGTCCCGGTCGTCATTTACATCCCCCTGTTTCCCCCGGTGTCCCCGTTGTAGTTGTGTCCCTGTGTCCCGGTCGTCATTTATATTCCCTGTGTCCCGGGTCCCGGTCATCATTTGTATCCCGGTGTCCCGGTCTGTATATACATTCGTTTTTTAGTTTTGTTTTTCTCCTTTATTTTTTTCCTTTTTTTTTCTTTTTTAGCTTATTTAGATTTTTAGATTTTTTAGTTTTTTTTATTAGTTTTTAGTTTTTATTTCTTTTTAGTTTTTTTGTCCCGGTCGTCATTTATATCCCCCTGTTTCCCCCGGTGTCCCCGTTGTAGTTGTGTCCCTGTGTCCCGGTCGTTATTTATATTCCCTGTGTCCCGGTCGTCATTTGTATCCCGGTGTACCGGTCTGTATATACATTCGTTTTTTAGTTTTGTTTTTCTCCTTTATTTTTTTCCTTTTTTTTTCTTTTTTAGTTTATTTAGATTTTTAGATTTTTTAGTTTTTTTATTAGTTTTTAGTTTTTTTTTCTTTTTAGTTTTTTTGTAGTTTTTACCTTCTTTTTAGTTTTGTTAAATTTTTTTTTTACTTGTGTCCTGGTCGTCATTTATACTCCCTGTGTCCCGGTGCTTTGTTGATTGCTAATCGAACATTCCTTTTGTCCTGGTCGCTTTCTCTTTGAGTGTCGTCATTTATTAGTTTTTTCCTTTTTTTTTTAGTTTTTTATTGGTTTTTACCTTTATTTTAGCTTATTTTTCAGTTTTTTCCTTTTTTTTAGTTTTTTTTATTTTTTATTTTTTTTAGTTTTTTACCTTTTTTTAGTTTTTTTAGTTTTTTAGCTTTTTTACTTTTTTTATTAGTTTTTAGTTTTTTTTGTAGTTTTTGCCTTTTTTTAGTTTTTTCAGTTTTTTTTTTAGTTTTTTATTGGTTTTTACCTTTATAGTTTTTTTAGTTTTTTAGCTTTTTTATTTTTTTTATTAGTTTTTAGTTTTTTTTGTAGTTTTTGCCTTTTTTTAGTTTTTTCAGTTTTGACGTCACCTAATCCAGTTTTTTCAGGTGACGTCACCTGACACATCCATCCATCCATCCACAGACAGACAACTTATTTTTATATACTAGCTGTTGGGGTGGCGCTTCGCGCCACCCCAACACCTAGTTGGTGGGGGCGCTTCGCGCCCCCCCCCAAGCCCCCCCGCGCGCGTAAGTCGTTACGCGCCATAATAGTTACGCGCCATTGTAGTTGTGTCCCTATGTCCCACCTGTGAATATAGATAGATATATATATATGGTTTTAACTACGTAAAACTTGCGAATATACAACATTCTTTGCTGTCCCATTGTCTTTGCATATAAATAGATTGTCAGGTTTACCGACTCTTGAACATGCAACATATAATGGTCCATGGGAAAACAATCTGTATTCAGATCTATACCTCATGATTCTAATGATTGCCCTTGAGCTTTGTTGATGGTGATTGCTAATCGACCATTCCCTGTCCCGGTGTCCCGGTCGTCATTTACATCCCCCTGTTTCCCCCGGTGTCCCCGTTGTAGTTGTGTCCCTGTGTCCCGGTCGTCATTTATATTCCCTGTGTCCCGGGTCCCGGTCGTCATTTGTATCCCGGTGTCCCGGTCTGTATATACATTCGTTTTTTAGTTTTGTTTTTCTCCTTTATTTTTTTCCTTTTTTTTTCTTTTTTAGCTTATTTAGATTTTTAGATTTTTTAGTTTTTTTATTAGTTTTTAGTTTTTTTTTCTTTTTAGTTTTTTTGTCCCGGTCGTCATTTATATCCCCCTGTTTCCCCCGGTGTCCCCGTTGTAGTTGTGTCCCTGTGTCCCGGTCGTCATTTATATTCCCTGTGTCCCGGTCGTCATTTGTATCCCGGTGTACCGGAGTTGTGTCCCTGTGTCCCGGTCGTCATTTATATTCCCTGTGTCCCGGGTCCCGGTCGTCATTTGTATCCCGGTGTCCCGGTCTGTATATACATTCGTTTTTTAGTTTTGTTTTTCTCCTTTATTTTTTTCCTTTTTTTTTCTTTTTTAGCTTATTTAGATTTTTAGATTTTTTAGTTTTTTTATTAGTTTTTAGTTTTTTTTTCTTTTTAGTTTTTTTGTCCCGGTCGTCATTTATATCCCCCTGTTTCCCCCGGGTCGTCATTTATACTCCCTGTGTCCCGGTGCTTTGTTGATTGCTAATCGAACATTCCTTTTGTCCTGGTCGCTTTCTCTTTGAGTGTCGTCATTTATTTTTTTCTTTTTTAGTTCTTTTAGTTTTTACCTTTTTTAGTTTTTTTTAGTTTTTAGTTTTTTTAGTTTTTTACCTTTTTTTAGTTTTTTTAGTTTTTTTTAGTTTTTTAGCTTTTTTATTTTTTTTATTAGTTTTTAGTTTTTTTGTAGTTTTTGCCTTTTTTTTTAGTTTTTTTAGTTTTTTAGCTTTTTTATTAGTTTTTAGTTTTTTTTGTAGTTTTTGCCTTTTTTTAGTTTTTTTAGTTTTTTAGCTTTTTTATTTTTTTTATTAGTTTTTAGTTTTTTTTGTAGTTTTTGCCTTTTTTTTCTCTTTGAGTGTCGTCATTTATTAGTTTTTTCCTTTTTTTTTAGTTTTTTATTGGTTTTTACCTTTATTTTAGCTTATTTTTCAGTTTTTTCCTTTTTTTTAGTTTTTTTTATTTTTTATTTTTTTTAGTTTTTTACCTTTTTTTAGTTTTTTTAGTTTTTTATCTTTTTTACTTTTTTTATTAGTTTTTAGTTTTTTTTGTAGTTTTTGCCTTTTTTTAGTTTTTTCAGTTTTTTTTTTAGTTTTTTATTGGTTTTTACCTTTATAGTTTTTTTAGTTTTTTAGCTTTTTTATTTTTTTTATTAGTTTTTAGTTTTTTTTGTAGTTTTTGCCTTTTTTTAGTTTTTTCAGTTTTGACGTCACCTGATCCAGTTTTTTCAGGTGACGTCACCTGACACATCCATCCATCCATCCACAGACAACTAATTTTTATATATATAGATAGATAGATAGATATTTTTTTATTAGTTTTTAGTTTTTTTTGTAGTTTTTGCCTTTTTTTTCTCTTTGAGTGTCGTCATTTATTAGTTTTTTCCTTTTTTTTTTTAGTTTTTTATTGGTTTTTACCTTTATTTTAGCTTATTTTTCAGTTTTTTCCTTTTTTTTAGTTTTTTTTATTTTTTATTTTTTTTAGTTTTTTACCTTTTTTTAGTTTTTTTATTTTTTAGCTTTTTTACTTTTTTTATTAGTTTTTAGTTTTTTTTGTAGTTTTTGCCTTTTTTTAGTTTTTTCAGTTTTTTTTTTAGTTTTTTATTGGTTTTTACCTTTATAGTTTTTTTAGTTTTTTAGCTTTTTTATTTTTTTTATTAGTTTTTAGTTTTTTTTGTAGTTTTTGCCTTTTTTTAGTTTTTTCAGTTTTGACGTCACCTGATCCAGTTTTTTCAGGTGACGTCACCTGACACATCCATCCATCCATCCAACTTATTTTTATATATATAGATACTAGCTGTTGGGGTGGCGCATCGCGCCACCCCAACACCTAGTTGGTGGGGGCGCTTCGCGCCCCCCCCAAGCCCCCCCGCGCGCGTAAGTCGTTACGCGCCATAATAGTTACGCGCCATTGTAGTTGTGTCCCTATGTCCCACCTGTGAATATAGATAGATATATATATATGGTTTTAACTACGTAAAACTTGCGAATATACAACATTCTTTGCTGTCCCATTGTCTTTGCATATAAATAGATTGTCAGGTTTACCGACTCTTGAACATGCAACATATAATGGTCCATGGGAAAACAATCTGTATTCAGATCTATACCTCATGATTCTAATGATTGCCCTTGAGCTTTGTTGATGGTGATTGCTAATCGACCATTCCCTGTCCCGGTGTCCCGGTCGTCATTTACATCCCCCTGTTTCCCCCGGTGTCCCCGTTGTAGTTGTGTCCCTGTGTCCCGGTCGTCATTTATATTCCCTGTGTCCCGGGTCCCGGTCGTCATTTGTATCCCGGTGTCCCGGTCTGTATATACATTCGTTTTTTAGTTTTGTTTTTCTCCTTTATTTTTTTCCTTTTTTTTTCTTTTTTAGCTTATTTAGATTTTTAGATTTTTTAGTTTTTTTATTAGTTTTTAGTTTTTTTTTCTTTTTAGTTTTTTTGTCCCGGTCGTCATTTATATCCCCCTGTTTCCCCCGGTGTCCCCGTTGTAGTTGTGTCCCTGTGTCCCGGTCGTCATTTATATTCCCTGTGTCCCGGTCGTCATTTGTATCCCGGTGTACCGGAGTTGTGTCCCTGTGTCCCGGTCGTCATTTATATTCCCTGTGTCCCGGGTCCCGGTCGTCATTTGTATCCCGGTGTCCCGGTCTGTATATACATTCGTTTTTTAGTTTTGTTTTTCTCCTTTATTTTTTTCCTTTTTTTTTCTTTTTTAGCTTATTTAGATTTTTAGATTTTTTAGTTTTTTTATTAGTTTTTAGTTTTTTTTTCTTTTTAGTTTTTTTGTCCCGGTCGTCATTTATATCCCCCTGTTTCCCCCGGGTCGTCATTTATACTCCCTGTGTCCCGGTGCTTTGTTGATTGCTAATCGAACATTCCTTTTGTCCTGGTCGCTTTCTCTTTGAGTGTCGTCATTTATTTTTTTCTTTTTTAGTTCTTTTAGTTTTTACCTTTTTTAGTTTTTTTTAGTTTTTAGTTTTTTTAGTTTTTTACCTTTTTTTAGTTTTTTTAGTTTTTTTTAGTTTTTTAGCTTTTTTATTTTTTTTATTAGTTTTTAGTTTTTTTGTAGTTTTTGCCTTTTTTTTAGTTTTTTTAGTTTTTTAGCTTTTTTATTAGTTTTTAGTTTTTTTTGTAGTTTTTGCCTTTTTTTAGTTTTTTTAGTTTTTTAGCTTTTTTATTTTTTTTATTAGTTTTTAGTTTTTTTTGTAGTTTTTGCCTTTTTTTTCTCTTTGAGTGTCGTCATTTATTAGTTTTTTCCTTTTTTTTTTTAGTTTTTTATTGGTTTTTACCTTTATTTTAGCTTATTTTTCAGTTTTTTCCTTTTTTTTAGTTTTTTTTATTTTTTATTTTTTTTAGTTTTTTACCTTTTTTTAGTTTTTTTAGTTTTTTAGCTTTTTTACTTTTTTTATTAGTTTTTAGTTTTTTTTGTAGTTTTTGCCTTTTTTAGTTTTTTCAGTTTTTTTTTTAGTTTTTTATTGGTTTTTACCTTTATAGTTTTTTTAGTTTTTTAGCTTTTTTATTTTTTTTATTAGTTTTTAGTTTTTTTTGTAGTTTTTGCCTTTTTTTAGTTTTTTCAGTTTTGACGTCACCTGATCCAGTTTTTTCAGGTGACGTCACCTGACACATCCATCCATCCATCCATCCACAGACAACTTATTTTTATATATATAGATATATATATATATATATATATATATATATATATATATATATATATATCTATATTCACAGGTGGGACACAGGGACACAACTACAATGGCGCGTAACTAATATGGCGCGTAACGACTTACGCGCGCGGGGGGGCTTGGGGGGGACGCGAAGCGCCCCCACCAACTAGGTGTTGGGGTGGCGCGAAGCGCCACCCCAACAGCTAGTATATATATATATATATATATATATATATATATATATATTTATATATATATATATATATATATATATATATATATATATATATATATGTATATATATGTATATATATATATATATATATATATATATATATATATATATATATATATGTTTTTAACTACGTAAAACATGCGAATATACAACATTCTTCGCTGTCCCATTGTCTGTGCATATAAATAGATTTTCAGGTTTACTGACTCTTGAACATGCAACATATAATTGTCCATGGGAAAAACAATCCGTATTCAGATCTATAACTCATTATTCTAATGATGTGTCCCTGTGTCCCGGTCGTCATTTGTATCCCGGTGTCCCAGTTTGTAATTTCTCTTTGAGTGTCCCGGTCGTCATTTGTGTCCCGGTGTCCCGGTCTGTAATTTCTATTCGAACAATCCCTGAGTCCCGGTCGTCATTTATATATCCCGCCTGTGCCCCCGGCGTCCCCGTTGTAATTGTGTCCCTGTGTCCCGGTCGTCATTTTTATTCCCTGTGTCCCCGTCATGATTTGTGTCCGAGCGTCCCAGTCTGTAATTTCTCTTTGTGGTTCCCGGTCGTCATTTATATTCCCTGTTTCCCGGTCGTCATTTGTGTCTCGGTATGTAATTTCATCAGTTGACAAACATGACGTCAGTCGACAAACAACTTCATCACGCATACAGCTCAATCCTTATAATGACGTCAGTCGACAAACATGACGTCAGTCGACACAAAAACATGACGTCACTCGACACACACACACACAGACAACTTATTTTTATATATATAGATTACGCCCCTTCGTCAATACGTTGCTCACTACACTAAAGTTCGAATGTTGTTCCAATTCTTTAAGAGTGACCCCTGAATCACGAAGGCCGTTTAATTAGAATAAATAGCTCTTTTCAAATTACTAAGAATACTTTAACGTAAAGAGTGAGGTACTGAGGAGGGAACCAACCCCCTTATAACTATATACTAGCTGTTGGTGTGGCGCGAAGCACCACACCAATACCTAGTTGGTGGGGGCACTTCCCCCCCCCCGCGGGCGTAAGTCGTTACGCGCCGTATTAGTTACGCGCCATTGTAGTTGTGTCCCTGTGTCCCACCTGTGAATATAGACAGATATATATATATATATATATATATATATATATATATATATATATATATATATATATATATATATATATATATATATATATATATATATATATATATATATATATATATATATATATATATATATATATATATGTTTTTAACTACGTAAAACTTGCGAATATACAACATTCTTTGCTGTCCCATTGTCTGTGCATATAAATAGATTGTCAGGTTTACCGACTCCTGAACATGCAACTTATAATTGTCCATGGGAAAAACAATCTGTATTCAGATGTATAATTCATTTTTCTAATGATTGCCCTTGAGCTTTGTTGATGGTGATTGCTAATCAAATATTCCCTGTGTCCTCGTCGTCATTAATATATCCCCTCTGCCCCCTCCCCCCGGCGTCCCTATTGTAGTTGTGTCCCGGTCATCATTTGTGTCCTGGTGTCCCAGTCTGTAATTTCTCTTTGAGTGTCCCGGTCGTCATTTATATTCCCTGTCTCCCAGACGTTGCTCTTGTGATTCCTTGGCACGATTTTTTTCGGTAATTTTTCTTTGAGCCGCAAGCATGTTTTGCGTTGCTCTTGTTTGGCATTATCTCTTTGAGCCGCAAGCCTGTTTGATTCCTCGGCAAGATTTGATTCCTCGGCTGTTTCTTCTGCCTTTGTAGGATTTATACTAAAATTTCTCGTACGATTTGATTCCTCGGCTGTTTCTTCTGCCATTGCAGGATTTATACTACATATTCTCTTTGAATCGCAAGCTTTATATACTTATAATGATGTCATATACAAAGCCTCTGTCATATACAAGCCTCTTTGTCATATACAAATGACGTCACACACAAACCCTCTTTTTACAAAAAAAACATACAAAAAAACAAAAATGCATACAACTTATTTTATATAGATAGATAGATATAAAAATGTAGTGTCTGTTACACGGTCTTTACCGTTCCACCGTTACACGTTATTACCGTTACACGAGCTAAAAAAATTAGTCATAACTTCCAATTGAATTACTTTTGTTGGCAATTCTTTCCTCGAGAAAACGGAAGACTAGAGTGAATATACAACCCTACAGGGTCCTAATGACTTTTAATTAACAATTACGTAGTCTGCTAAATCGTCGTAGGTTTGTACGGCGTTTTGCACAAAATTGCGTCGAAGATTACGATGGCGTTGTTAATCTAACATATATATTTCCTTCTACTTTTTGATTCTTCTGATTCTCGCTGTCTCTTTTCTAATGACAGTTCATTTTTTTCTTCACTTTAGTTCTGCCACGTTTTAAGTCTCACTTTCACTTATAATTTTCATTGTCACTTATCTTCTAACCGCACAATTCTTTGTCGTTACTGTCGCAAAACTTCTAACCATATATTTCTTTGTTATTCATTTTATTTTTGATTCGTTCCGATCGTCGTTGTCGCAGATCTCGCAACCACATTTTTTTTTTCTTGTTCAATTTCGTTTTTGACTCGCTGTAGGTCTCGCTGCCGCTTATCTTTTAACCGCATATTTCTCTGTTCTTCAGTGTTGTTTTTAACTAGTTATAACTGTCATTTTTGCAAGTATTCTAACCACATATTTCTTTTGGCATCATTTTAGTATATCATTACTTCAGACATTCTTTCAATTCCCTTTATATTGGCTACTCGGATTGGTCGTATCGCATTTGATTGTCTAGATTTTTTTATTTAAGAATTAACGACGCTTCTTGACTACTAAGGTCCCTGCGTCGGCCCTGCAGTGCATTCCTGCAGCGTGATTCGATCTCTGGGTCCCGTATTACCAAGCTAAGGTCAAATCCACTGCGCCACAACAGGACATCTAGATTTTTCGTCCTTACATTTACATTTTTCAAACTGGAAACCCCCGGGGATCCAATTTGCCAAAAGAAAATATAAAGCCGTTTTCGAAAAAAAAATATAAATAAAAAAACTATAAATTATTGCTCACCCAAGTTTTGATACAACCTCTCTTGGAAAAATAAAAATTCTTCTATAGATTTTGTGGCCAAAAATTTCACTATACCAGTTTTAACAAAAACCTATATAGACGATTTCGAAGCCAGGCCCGGCACTCGGCACATGGCAAACTTGTACATATTGATTCTCGTTTTAGTGGTTCAATTTTCATCAAAATTTCGTCAAATATCAATTTGTTGTGGTTTTTTTTAAGTTGAATTCCAATTGTGTGCCAGGAAATGGACGTAACAGGTATGATTACTCTAGTTTTACCGCAGTTCTGTAAGAATAACTATGTAAACAACTACTCACTTATTGTTCTTTGCGCAAAGAGCCATCTGGTAACATTTATTTTTGACAATAAAACCTACAAAGAAAGTTTACTGATTTTTATAAAGTCCGATGTTCTTTTTCCGAGGACAGTTTGACTCGTGCTCCGCTTTTCATCCGATTTTTGACCGTTTTTGGTCATGTTATTTTTGCCGGATTCTCCTTTTTGTTTTACTGTTTTCTTTGTTCGTTTTTTAGTGTTTTTTTCCCTGTCTTTTTACATACGTTTTAGACCTTTTTTTTCTTGGTTCATCTGGTATGCGTCCAGCAAGGAGAGTCCATTATGTGGATATTATAAACATGTTGAACGGAATAGATTCTGATTTGTCTGAGCTTTCCGACTTGCCAAACTCAGATGACGAAGGGGAGGATTGGACACCTCCAAAAGTGCGAAACAAGAGTGATGATGCTGAACTGTTATCAGAAAGTGTTGACAAAGAGGATGCTGTACCAAATGGCACGGTAGTACCAGGACAAAGGTGCGTCGACTGATCTTTAAAACTACCACATTTAGAAAAGATGTTCAAGATTGTAGCCACAGTCAGATGGACGAAAAGAGCCTGTAGAATAGTTCAATGAGTATTTTGATTCGAACTATCGTGAACTTGCAGCAGAACAAACTAACGTATACTCTGTCCAAGAAACAAAGAAGAGTGTCGGTACTACTGCTACAGAAATAAACAAATTCATTGGAATTCACATTACTCTGAATTCGTATGAGTATCCAAGATATCAAATGTACTGGAACAGCCAAACTCACGTGCCACTTAACCTTAAATTTCAGCAGGTTTTGACAACTTCAGAATTTCTTTCACTTGGTCGATAAGAAAGGCCAAGGATCCTCAGAACCCGGATCGATTGTGGTAGGTGCATCAGAACCCGGATCGGTTGTGGTAGCTGATCCCCCTCGGGAGAGAAATGATGCAGTTCATTCTCTTAAATTATGCTAATAAATATGACACCCCTCATATTATTTTTTATTCCAAAATTAAAGCTGTAAAAAAATTTTCCCCAGCTCATGATCTATGTAGATCGCTTTTTCAGGTCAAAATGTCCAAAGATTCCAATTTTCCTAAGTGTTTTAGGAACGTTCTGATTCTCGCTGTCACCTATTATTCTCACAGCCACTTATCTTCTAACCATATATTTCATTTTTCTCGCTGTGGTATATCTTTTAACCGCATAGTTTTTTCTTCATTTATGTTTTTAATTCGCTCTGCTCCTCGTTTTTGCATGTCTTCCAACCGCACATTTCTTCGCTCTTCCCTTTTGATTTTGATTCGTTTTAATTATCGCAGTCGCTTATCTTCAAGCCAGATATTTTTTTCTGTTCTTCCCTTTCATTTTTTACCTGTTGTAATTGTCGTTGTCGCAAATATTCTAACCCTATATTATTTGTTCGTCATTTTCGTTTATCATTACCTCAGAAAATAGCGACGAAAACCACACTGCCTTTCCATAACAAACAAATACAAAGTTGAAACAATAGAAAAATCTTTTCAAGACAGTGGAAGTCAATTCAGTGAATATTTCGGCCCTATGTCCAAGGGGTCGTTATATGGATGACGCAATTTCACTTTGGAATTATGGGAAAGCTGAACTTCGGGGCTTCTTAGATCATCTTAACACTTATGATCGAAATTTGCAGTTCACCCTAGAAGTTGAAATTGAATATAAACTACCGTTTTTAAATGTAAACAATTGAAATTAGTGTCAAAATAAATAATAATATTTCTTTGAACAGGGACTTAGGAGACTACTCACTAAATTTTTTATACTCAAATTTAATTAAAAATCATCTAACAAAATATTTTACTAAACTGATTTGTAATAGTATTGAACCAGTTACGAAAAGGCCTTTAAGGCAGACTGCTAAAAATGCAAGGTTGGCTCTGAGAAATTGCATTTAATCATTTTGTTCTTTTTTGTTTGAATGAATTTATCATCTCACTTCACTCTTTTTGTCAGTCCTGGTTGAACTTCGTTGAAGTAAGGATGCTAGGGCTGTTTTTAAAAAAGTTTTAAAAAAACATTATTAGTTTTAACTTTCGCATTTTAATGTAAGTTTATTTATGTATACATATTCTTTTCTCTCTCTCTCTTTCTCGTATTGTGCTGAAGACGGCCTTTGGACATAGGGCCAAAATATTCACAGAATTGATTTCCACTGTCCTGAAAAGATTTTCCCTATTGTTTCAACTTTGTATTTGTATGTCCTTAATTCAGATATTTTTCATAATCCTTTACCTTTGGTGCTCAGATGTGTTCTGTCAAATTTGATGGTCAAGGTTACTCATTTGTCCATTAGGCATTACTAAAATACTTGAAACATCTTTTACAAATATACTCATTACACTTGGTATTTTATATTTAGCTTTGTTCCTTGTGTAATGCTGCAAGCGTCATAGATAGCATAAGCGATACAATCACCCCCCCCCCGGAGGGGGATTGGGTAATTATGTAATTTATTATCTTGAAATGTGATCATACATATAACGTTAATATCGTTAATATTTTTTCAACAATTAAGACGTTTAACACACTTTTTCAAACTTGCAACCTATATAGATTGTTTATTTAGTCCACAAAATCTCAGGTTACCAATTTTCCACAAAATTAGGTCGTTTTTGTAGGTAAAAAAAAAATCTAAGATGCCAATTTTTGAAAATATTTTTGACACGTTTTGATTTTTGCTGTTACTTCTAATTCTTGCTGCCGCTTATCTTCTAACCATATATTTCTATTTTTCTCGCTTTAGCATAACTATTAACCACATATTTTTCCTTTCTTCATTTTCATTTTTGATACGTTCTGCTCCGCGTTGTTGCATGTTTTGTAAACACATGTTTCTTTGTTCTTCACTTTGTTTCTGGGTCGTTTTAATTCTCGCTGTTAATTAACTTCTAACCCAGTATGCTGTTGTTGTTCTTCACTTTCAGTTTTGACTCGCTGTAATTGCCATTGTCACAAGTATTCTAGCCCCATATTTCTTTTTTCCTCATTTTCGCTATTCATTGCTTCATACTTTCTTTTCAATACCCTTTACCTTAGCTGCACGAATTGGTTTTGTCATATTTGATGGTCTACGTTATTAATTTGTCATCCAGGAGCTACTAAACTATTTTAAGCTTCAAGTGTTATGAGTCAGACTACAAAAGGCGATTCCAGCATTTTCATTATACATAGAGAACAAAAACGTAAAGTAACAATTGTTTAAAATGAACAAACTGAACAATCAAATAAAGCAAGATCCAATGTGACCTGAGAAATACAAATTTACTATGGATGACAATGAACAATTAAGACAATCAAATGTGACAAGACCAATCTAAGCAGCTAGGGCAAAGGGCATTGAAAAAATATGTCTAAAGTAGTGATAAACGAGAATGAAGAACATAAAATTTGTGGTTTTAATACTTACAAAAGTGGCAATTGCAACGAGTCAAAAACGAAAGCGGAAAACAAAGAAATATTCCGTTAAAAGTTAAGCGCCATTAAAAATTATAACGAGTCAAAACCGAAAGTGAAAAAAATAGAAGAATATGGGTACAAAACGTGTGTCAACGAAGGCCAGGACGAATTAAAATTGAAAATGAAAAACAAACTGGGTGTTCGAAGCAGTTTCATAATATCAACAAACAATGAATTAACAATCACTTAAAAAGAGCATATTGGACCATCAAATGAGACACGTCAAGAGGACAACCTGAGAAATCTACGGGTGAAAATGAACAAACTAGACCATCAAATGAAACAAAACCCATCCGAACAGTTAAGGTAAGGGGCATTGAAAAAATACTGGTCAGAATCTGGAGACGGTTAGGTTGAGATGAGAGGGGCTCAAAGAGTCTGTTAGTGTCCTGGCAGTAAGGCAGCCCCAGCTATTTGGTCAAGCTTTTCTATCCCTCACTACTAACAGGAAGCCCGAGCAGTACACCTCGTGGCGGTAGACCGATGGACTTTTCGACGAGCCACACGCCTCTCAAGTCGAGTGCAAACGCAAACAGGGTGCCGTGAGTCTGGGATGCTTACGGTCAAAGAAACTCCCACGCAATGTATAAATGAAGAATAAATGGTCTTAACAGTTTGTCATTTACTACGGCTTTTCCAGCTTTAAGTGACACGGATCTCACATAACCTAATGGATCTGGAAGAAATATTGCGAGAGACAAACAACTATGCTAAAGGTTACATGAAAACGTGATAAATAGGGGATGATGTCTTTCAGCCGACTGATTCACTGGATCCACAGACTCGGTTGGAAGACAAGCAACAATGAGAATCAATATATAAGAGCCTGCCATGTAGCTAAACCAAGGAGCAGCAGCTAAGCCACCAGTCATATATATATATATATATATATATATATATATATATATATATATATATATATATATATATATATATATATATATATATATATATATATATATATATATATATATATATATATATATATATATATATATAGAGAGAGAGAGAGAGAGAGAGAGAGAGAAAGAGAGAGAAAGAAATTAAGTCATTGGTCTACTTACTTTTTGTGAAACTCTTAACCCCTTCTTTCTGGCTGACAAGTCTTAGCTCTGCTTTTGCCTTACAACTCCAGCTTGCGTAGTCACTGTCTGCAGTACCCTGGAGAAAAAATCCCAAATATGAATTCTCCTTCCGTGCCGAAATTCTCCATTGCAGATTCCTGACTATTGTAGCATCAGACAGACTACTTCCTAGAGCTTTAGTAAAGTTGGGTATCATATATCTGAATGTGGCTTCTGGTCTTGATTCATCTGTAACATTAGATAACAAATGTAATGATTCTGAATAAGTTAAATCTTTATAATATTTAACTGCAGCCATAGATCTGATAAGATTTATTTGGCAAAACAAACCTATCACAAATCATGAGAAACCCAACTTAAACACTGAAAGAATAATAAAAAGAAAGAAAAAAGGGGTACCATCAAGATAAATGTGTTAATGTTCAGTAAGAAAAACAATATATAACAAAAAATAATGCAAAAGATTAAAAAAGTCCAAAAAGTTCAGATAAAAAGTTAAATATGGTAGTCATTATATTTAGGCAAATAACAATAGAAATAGTGTTATTCAGACTTCAAGAAAGGTTTGACACACTTCAGGGCTGGACAGACACGACGTTTTCAAGCTAAAACAGCCCTGTTCTTGCTGGGTTTTAACAATTTTTTTTTTATACATTATCACTTAATTTGAGCACTTTTTACTAAGACTTGTTTAGAATTAAGGTACCTTTAAAAATCGGAGACTATATGCAGTGCACCCCCCCCCCCAAAGTGTCAATTGTGGTGATAACCACAAATCATTGGAAAAAATCTGTCGTAAATAAATAAATGGAAGGAGAAATCTAAAATAATCGAAGAGGAAAAAGAAACATAAGCCAATCTATTACGATTAAGCAATACAAAGATGCTTCTAAACAAATCAACCCAATCCTCAACTACTACCAGCTCTAGTCCTTGGTGTCCAAATCAGGTCAGCACTTCCAAAGTCCTCTTTTAGACCTATACAAACTTATCACTATCCCTAAACAAGCATCGCAGCTTCATCTGGTCACTCCAAGATCCATAAAGTAAATACCAAATTCAACAATTTTGGAGACAAGTGTCAAATCCAGGATTTTGAAAGAGGGATGGGGACAGCAATTTTAGCACCTCCTTTCGTTTGCCAGATTTAAGGGGGATCGGGGCTAGAATTTAGAATTAAAATTTTAGAATTAAATATTAGTCTACACGACTTTAAAACTGAAGAAAAGTTTTTTTTTTGCAAAATATTCTCAGCCCTTACACTTTGGACTCGGCTAATTCAGTCATCAAGTTATATTTTTCAATTAAAAACCCGAAAAGCTGCTAGGATTCAATGCAGCTTCTTTCCCAATTCAATATTTCACAGGAGCTAAGCATAAACATATGCAGGGAACTGGTTAAATAATATTTCAAAAAGCCCTCTCTCTTAGTGTTTACGCTAAACTTTGACTTTTTGCTACTTACTTTAAGTTGATTTTTTTTTTTAATAAACAGCTGGAGCTATCTGATTGTATGCATTACAATAGCATAAATGTTTATGTCCTCAGGAAACTAACTTACTTTTTGTTTTAAAGTTTTCTTGCGATGCTTCTGATGTTAAAGACAGGAGAGGAACTGTAAAGAGTGTTGAATAGGGAATCAAATAATATCACTAATATATTTATGTATGTATCAATTTATTGCCCATCATACATTTAAGATACAACACTGATGGAGTATAAAGAAAGAAAAGGGAAATAATTAATAAGTTTTGACAAATACAAGCAAAGGACTGACAAAAAAAAGAAAGAAAAAAAAATACAAATAAGACAATTATATGTAAGACCAGACATATTATCAAATACTACTGCTACTAACAAATCGGTGCAGCACTAAGCCGCCTGAGGCCGGTACAGCTACGCACGCAACCCCTTTGAGTTTATAGTCAGAGTTTAACCTGTCAACATCTCTCTAAGTTCAAAGCAACTATACCAGAGACATTCCGTGATTGTTGACCTTTGCATGGCCAAATGCAAAACTAAAGCAATATTGGCCAAATGGTGCAGACTATGAGTTACATCTAATTCAATTAAATGTGCTAATTTTGACTCTTGGTTACACGCAGGGGCCGAAAAGTGGACCAGGATAGATATTACCCATTGGAATAACTCCTGGATATACCTTGATTGCTCCACTAAATCCAAGATAAACCTTACTTCTTCTCCGGGTCTTTATCTACCCCCTTCTGGCTTTCCTGGAATACCTCGCACCCCTGTTGAAAGAAACAGAATTCCTAACATCTTAAGTGACCTAGGTAGTCCTATTACATTTCCTGATCCTCCACACAGCCAGCTTTTTTTTGACCGAAAAACCGACTGTACCTCATGAGGATGGGCCTAGTTCAGTCAGTCCTAAAATTTCCCATTCCCCACCCCAGCACCAATATCTTGAAGGTCTTTTTGAAGGTTCAACGCACCTATCAAGCCAAGCCACTGAATGCAGCATGGATAAGTCTCTTCAAACAGATAGCGTAACGGCAGCCCCCCTCCCCACAACCAGATTTTAGAAAAAATATTGACTTTAAAAGAAAAGTTAACGGATGTGTTAATGATTATTACAGATTTTTTGTCAATTTACAAAAAGGATTCAGGAAGTCAACCTACACATACGTCCTTCCCTAACGAGGTAAATAACATTTAAGTCTCTCGTCATCAAAGAATTGCAATGTCCTGAAGCTCAATGAATATTAATGAAGGAAGTAGAGGATTAAGTTCATCAACTTTAGCCACTAAAAGTGACTGAAATTTTAGTTCAGAAATTGTACCTGACCTCAATTTTACCTTCGTTCAACTTATTCAAAACCTTATTATCAAAAATTACAAGTTTTTTAAGCAAGGAAATTGCAAATTAGGTCCAAAGTGTCCTTAAAATCATGGATCTATTGCCCATAACCACAAAAAAACGAAATGAAGCTAGTCCAAAAGTGTTTCCGTTTTTATGGCACTTGGTATTTACCAAGTGACGCATAGCGATCGCAATTTCTGTCTGTCTGTCGGTCCCGCTTTTGCTAGTTCGGGCGCTTCCAGGAACGATGAAAGTTGGCAGGCGTATCAGGGACTGAACCAGATTAAATTAGAAATAGTCACTTCCCCAATTCGACCATCTGGGACGGTTAATTCGGAAAAATTAGAAAAAATGGGGCATTTTTAATTTACGAACGGGTTATCAGATCTTAATGAAATTTGATATATATAGAAGGATATCGTGTCTCAGAGCTCTTATTTTAAATCCCAACCGGATCCGATGACATTAGGGGAAGCTGGAGGGGGGAACCGGAAATCTTGGAAAACGCTTAAAGTGGAGATAGGGATGAAACATGGTGGGAAGAATAAACACGATTCCTAGATAGGTGATTGACATAACCGGACCAAATCCGCTCTCTTTGGAGGAGTTAGGGGGGGAGGTGTTCCAGTGCTTTAGCGAGTTCTGTGCTTCTGGAAGTGCTAGGGCGATGAACATTGGTAGGCGTGTTAGGGACCTGCATCTGGCAGGTCCCTAAAACCCATCTGGGGGGAGGGGCAGGAGGGAGGGGAAATCATGAAAAATGAGGTATGTTTATCTCACGAATAGGTGATCGGATCTTAATGAAACTTGATATATAGAAATTTTTTATGTCTCAGATGCTCCATTTTCAATTCGGATTGGATCCAGAAACATTTGGGGGGGGGGGGGTGGAGGAGGGAAACAAAAATCTTGGAGACCGGAAATCTTGGAAAACGCTTAGAGTGGAGAGATCAGAATAAAAATTTGACGAGAAGAATAAGCACAAGCTCTAGATACGTTATTGACATAACCGGGCCAGATCCAATCTCTTTGGGGGACTGGAAGGATTTCTAGTGCTTTGGCGAGTTCGGAAATAAGCACAAGCTCTAGATGCGTGATTAACATAACCAGACAGGATCCACTTTCTTTGTGGGAGTTGGGGGTGGGGTTCCAGTTCTTTGGCGAGTTCGGTGATTCTGGACATGCTAGGATGATAAAAATTGGTAGGCGTGTCAGGGACCTGCACAAATTGACTTGATAACAGTCATTTTCCCGATTTAACCATCTGGAAGCTGAAGGCTCTTGGCTCTTCCGACCTCATCACAAGTGCCATATGAGCTGTTGTATATAACAAGTGTAACCAAATAAATTTCGCAAAAATCGAAGTGTCCAAAAAGAGCCAAATAAAAGTTCTCACTGATGAGGTTTTCAATCAGGGGACTGAAATTAATATCACTGGCAACAGATTAGCTACGCTTGAAATCGAAAAACTTGATAAAAATCTCATATTGTAGAATGTCCCAAATGAAACAATATCTGCAACAAAAGAAATTTTTTCGAGTGTTGTATCTTCAGGCTCTCGTCATTTACCGACGTCAACATGAAATTAATTTTTGAATTAAAATCGAACAGTTATGGGTATCAAACCATGGCTAATTGTAGATAATAATGGCTAATTGTGAAGAGCACCCCCCCCCCGAAGCTCAAAAAATGCAGAAGAATCTCCTTGCGAAAAAAGCAAATCTACATGAACTCGGTTTTGAAGTTTGGGTCTGTAAAAGTCCCCCCCCCCAATTCTGTATTTCAACTGTCCAAATGGTACGTATGCAAAATACCTATGGACTGACCCTTTCCTTGAAATCACCCCACCGCAAAATTATCATCAAATTATTATCTGCGATCTAGTGCTGCTAATAAAGTTGTGTCCCACTTTGAACATAACTTGGCTGGTGTTAGTCGAGGTTGATTTGACACTCAGAATGAATCAATGGAGTAAAGAATTAATATAATATCGTGGTACTTTTCCTACTCCCTCCGTTTGTTGATTATTAATGGAGTTAAGTATATAGATTTCTTTTGATTTGTCAGGGTCCTTATTTGTTTGTTTTTTTCATTACATCCTTTTTTGCTTTGTACACTTTATTAGGGAAGTAAAAAATTATTATTTTCTTGTATTGATTGAGTTCATATTTAATCAATTGCAAAGTACCTAATCCTTAGCCAAGATTTTTTTTTCTTTCACGCTACGTCAGTTTTAATTGTTTTCAATACTTTCATTGTATCCAATAGAGTCATCAATTATCGCAATGTTTAGTTTCTTAATCTCTTTGTTTCGTAATATACTCATATCTCACCTGCTTTAACAGGCTTCACACAAATATATCTTGTTAAGATCTTCACTGGTCATTTGCCAAGATAAATAGTAAGTTATATTCTTTAATAGGGGTATGGCTAATCATCTTTTATTCTATGTTTAATGCATATTTGTTAACATGAATAAGTTGCCTTTTTTGGTGCCTATAGTGGATGTCAATTGTTAATTTGACGCCCACTTTGATTTCATCAAAGTAAATAATGATTACATTTCCGGTGACATTATTTTTCATGTTTTCAATCTACGCAAATTTTTCGATTATGATTTGTGATATTAAAATGGAGTTTAATTGATTAAAATTGCAATTAGTCTTTTTTTTTCTTCCCATGTTCTATCCCCTCTTGTCTCATGTATTATTAATGAAACAATTATTTTTTTTGTTTTTATAGAAGAATTTTGTTCCCCGTTCTCAATGATATATTTGTATTTGGAGAATTTCTTAATTTGTTAGAAATATTTGGGCACCTTTCGGAAGTGAAAGGGATACAGAAGGTGTTGCATGGTTAGAAAGGTCGTGTGCGCTAAGCGACTAGACAATAATCAAAGTATTGCCCTGATAATAATAGCGAAGTTAACTTTGAATTTCTTTTTCTTAGTTCATGAAGTAGTTAGACAATTGATTGGTATATTTTACCAGAGTGTTTATCTGTGTCAAAGATAGAGTCACCGTGAGATAGGGCTTGTAACTCTTAGTTATGGATAGCAGTTTCAATGTCCTTCAGCAACTCAGAAATTAAATGAACTAGAAAGCAACAAAATAGATTTTCCGTGTAGATGTAATGATGTTTTGGGTGGAATTTTGGACCTTGAGTGCGGTATTCGTTGTAGCTCGAAGGTTCGAATTATGTTTTACCGTATGAGATTGGTCCTATATGCCGTAAACCTGGAAATTTTTAATATTTTAAATCTGAATTGCCAAGGGCTAAAGTCATGTTATAGCCTTATGGACGATATAGCTAATATTTCTGTTTTTTTTTTTCAGCGATAGCTTTAACTGAGAAATGGATTAATGATCATAATTCAGAGTTGCTTGGTCTAGCTAGAGGAATATAATTTTTACACAAAAAAGGCAATTACGTCAATGTGGGAACCTTGCGGTGTATATTAGATCGGATATTGAAGTGGGGATTTGGAGCGATTGAACTATTTATAGGGCGATGGTGTTTGAGTCACTAGTGCTTCATCTTCATTTAGGTGTTTATTCTTGCTATTTAATAGTTCTCTACTGCCCAACCACTACCTCGTATAATGAGTTCTTTGATCTTTTGGAGCAGCAGCTTGAGAAGTTGTCTGTGAATCTCCCGTGTTATCTTTGGATGATCTAAAAGTTGACCTGATTGAAATAAATGCAAAGAGCAGGCGACTATTAAATATTTTCGTATCATTTGCATTACTTCCATCAATCAACGAGGGTCACGGATACATCCGCAACATGTATTGATAATATATTCTCAATGTTAACCCTGATTCACCCGTGTTATTGTTAATGACATATCTGACCCTTTTGGTGTGTTTTCTAGACATGCTATTCCTCTAAAAAATAGTTGTAGGTTAAAGAATGAGTTTTCTTGGCATTATGTAAATAAAACAATTTTCTTGTGTTAATAAGAATTTTTTATCTCAAATGAATTGGATAATATTTTATCAATTGCATCTAATAATGAAGAGAGGTTTAATTTGTTTTACCAGAATATCTCAAGTGAATTAGAAAAGCACTGTCAAAAGAAAAAAGAATAGCGAATGACAACCCAAAAGAAGCCAAGGGTTACTGCAAACCTTCTAAAGTTGATGCGTATTAGAGACCAACTTTAAAAAAAAAACGATCAATCATAAATGCGATTTAAACAATAGAATAATCATTGCAATGCTCTGAACCAGTTATTGAGAAGAACCAAAAGAGAATTTTACTCGAGGAAGTATCAGGATGTCCGCCAAAGACACATGATTAAAGAAGTACTTCAGCAGCCAACGAAATCGATTCCACTTGGAATAGTTCATCAAGAAGGTAAAATACCCAAAAGGGCAGGGTGGCATTAAATCAAAACACTGATGTAGAGTTCCGTAGTTATTTCCAGTGATTAAAAAAAAAACTTACTTTTATCTTTTTCATCTGTCAACGCACATAGTTCATTTTGTAATTTCTCCAATTCTATTTTCAAAACATTCTCTCGACCTAGGGCTTCTTCAAGCTGATCCTTAGTTTTTGCCAATTGTATTAAGTCACTTTCATTTTTAAGTAAAGAACTTTCTAATGAAGACTTCAGTTGGCTTGCCTCTTTTTCAGTTTGTTCTAATGCATGAACTGTGGCAGCGTTTTTTTCCTCAAGTGAGGAAATTTGTTCTGCGTGTTTGTAACTGAAAGAAAAGATCGTTGTACAATCTTTAGAATTTACAAATGTTCAAATGGACTGAAACTGATGTAAGACAGGGAAGAAGATAAACAATTAAGAGGCCTTCATAGCAACGAAACCACCTAAAAGTGAGAACTCTTATGGGATTTTTATATTTCAGGGAAGGGGGTAATTGAGATCTATTAATCTATGGGCACAACAAGATTATGGGAGCAGGACAAAAAGGTTATATAATATCCAACAGGGATAATGCAAATTATTTCAAACTATTTAGGCAATGCAAAACCCCGTGCTTGTTATAGCTCATTTCAATCAACTACAACTAGTTCTCATTATCGACAGGTAATGAAAACCATTTTCTTTCAAAAAGAATAGTTTTTTCGAAGGAAATACTTTTCAGCCAATGAAACAAATTCTCTTTCAAGAAGAATGGCTTTTACCTGCTGTGAGTGACAAAATAAAATACAATTGATTACACTAAGCTATTTTTAATAGAATGATTCTTAGCAAGCAGGATGTGATGCTAGGTTTAGAAAAAGACAAAATAAAATGACTTAAATAAAACTACCCTTCTCCAACTTCATTATCCTATTTTGCTGTACTTCTGACTGCAGAATTCCTTTCCTTTTCTTTATTAAACAGGAGAGTTTGTTTTTTATTTTTCTTATCTATCGTAAGTGAAGTTTTCTCTTTGATAAAATTTGTTTCGTTTTTTTTATTTATCATGCGTTTCCCAATTATTTTCAGAGGCAACGCTCAAGCATTGTCTATAGTAAACAGCCATAAAGCTTAAGTCTATTATCCTTCATTTATTTTTTTTCTCCAAGTAACTTCATATGAACTGTCTGGAAAAAAAATATTTTGAAATGGGAAACGTTTAAAAAGTTGAATCTTTGGAAATCGAAAACAAAATGATATTAATTAAAAACTTCAAAAAAAGAAGTTTTTCTTCAACTTCAACTTTTTCTTTATTCCACTTAAAAAATTCCGATAAATTTTCCAGAGAAGCTTTCCAGAGAAATTGCCTACGGATTGTTCTTGGTACCTGGCTGACAGACCGTGTTTTAAACAGTAGACTGTACGAAAAATTTGGTTCATTCCCACTTTCTAGGGGTATAATGAAAGAAAGATTGAGATAGCTAGGCCACGTTCTGAGGATGAAGGATGACAGATTGCCGAAGATTGTCCTTTTCGGCCAACCGTGTAAAGCTAGACGGAAAGAAGGCCGCCCTCACCTTTGGTAAGAGGATGTAATAAAAAAAGATTGGCTGTGTTGGCCTCAGACGGCTTGGTGCTGCGGTGAGTCGTTAGTAATAGTAGAACTAGTAATTGATATTTTCGTTTAAATTTATTATCGATGTTCTATTTGTATTATTTTAGTTTATCTGCTGAAGACGATCACTGTGTATTTGACAAAAGTATCCAGAGATGTTTTTGTATTTCACTGTCAAATTGAACGATTTTCAGTTTTCACTATTGAACTGTTATTTATGCATCAGACAAGCTATTTAAAATTATGAAAATTGTCACTATACCTTCCATTATGGACAGAAAATAAGTTAGTTGTGAATAGTTTTGATGTTGGAGATAACATTTCAAAGTTCAATATACGTCATAGGAAAATCTAAGGAATGATTTAGGAAAATCTATGGGGCACTTCGCCCCATTACCATTATCCTACCTGTCTTCATCTTTCTTTTTGACCACCGCAGATAGTTGATTTTGTAATTCCTTCAATTCTAGTTTCAAAGAATTCTCCCGGTCAAGGGCTTCTTCAAGTTTACCTTCAGTTTTTACCAAGAGCATTACATCACTTTCATTTTTAAGTAAAGAACTTTCTAACGAAGACTTCAGTTGACTTGCCTCTGTTTGAGTTTGTTCTAGCGCATGAACTGTGACAGTGTTTTTTTCCTCAAGTGAGGAAATTTCTTCTGTGTGTTTGTAACTGAAAGATAAGGTCGTTGTACAATCTTTAGACGTCATAAATGTTCAAATGGAAAGAAATTGTTAATTTAAGCAGTAAAAAGATTAACAAATTATTAGTTAAAGTAATATAACCATGCATATGGCGAGAATCTTAATGTAAGAGAGGGAAGATTATTGAGAATTAAGAGACCTTCATAGCCATAAAACTTTTATATCTCAGGGGATGGGGGAAATTGAGATCTGTTAATCTATGCATACAACAAGATTGTGGGAGAAGGAAGAAAAAGGTTATATAATATCCAACACGGATTATGCAAATGACTTCGAACTATTTAGGAAATGCAAACCCCACGCTCGTTATAGCTCATTTCAATCAACTGCAACTAGTTCTCATTAGCGACAGATAATTAAAAATCAAGAAGAATAATTTTTTCAAAGGAAATATTTTTCAACGGATGAAACAAATTCTCTTTCAAGAAGAATAGCTTTATTTACTGTGAGTGACAAAATAAAATGCAGTTGATTGCATTAAGCTATTTTTAATAGGGTGAGTCTTAGCAAGCAGGAAGTGACGCTAGGTTTAAAAAGATAAAACTAAATTACTTAAATAGAACTACCCTTCTCCAACCTCATTATCCTATTTTCCTTTACTTCCGACTCCAGAATTCCTTTCTTTTTCTGTGTTACACAAAAGGGTTTGTTTTTGTTTTTTCCTATCTCTCGAACGTGAAGTTTTCTGTTTGAAAAAATTGGTTCGTTTTTTATTTATCTTGCGTTTTCAAATTATTTTCAGAGCCAACGCTCATGCGTTGCCTATAGCAAAGATCCTTAGAGCTTAAGTGTATTATCCTTTATTTATTTTTTTCCCAAGTCACTTCACATGAAAGGTGTGATGAAAAAAAAAATATTTTGAAATGGGGAACGGATAACAGTCCTTTCCAAAAAAAAAAAGTTTTTCTAAGAATAGTTAAAAGCCATGCTGAACTTAAGACCAGGAGAAACAAACTCGTATACATATTCAAACTAAAAACGACCAGAAACAATACATAAGCACAAAACAAACAGAAATTATACAAACAATCATAGCAAATATTGATACAACAGGTATTTCATTATTTATATTTAATATTCAATGTAAATGAATGAATAAATCTTAAAAACGAGTTGAACTTAAATTTAATATTCAAATAAAACTAAAACGAAGGAAAATCACAATAAACAAGTGTGTAGTAACTGAATCCTTCCCTAGAAGTAAAAGTCTAAAATCTACTGCGTCATTGCAGCGTTACTGAAAACTATATGTGTCTTGGACAGACCTTGAAAAGAACTAATAAAATTAAACTAAATATTTGATATATAGTCAAAATCAATTAATAAAAGCTCAGCAGTTGAAGATTTTTTTTCCCAATAATTTTACTTTTATTTTCAATATTGCAAGTACAAAAGAAAATATTTACAATATGAGTTGTTTTCAGTAAAGTACAAATGAAGCAATAAGCTTTAGACTTTTGCAGTTAATGAAGGAACCAGCAGCCAAACGCTTGTTTTTAGTGATTTCTGTTCGTTTTAAGTTGTATTTATTCATTTACATTAATAAATATAAATACTGAAATACCTATTGTATGATTGTTTATTTGATTTCTGTTCGTTTTGGGTTTCATTTATTCTTTAATAGTAATTTCAGGTGGTTTCTAGCTTGAATGATTCTAAGGATTTATTTCTTAAGTTTTATATTGCTCTTTACTATTCTTTGAAAAGCTTCTTTTTGGGTAAGGTTTTTCTTTATTAGTGTAAACCAAAAGACCCTAAATGCGTCCAAGTTATTAACAAGGTGTATCTGCAATATCTTAGGAATAGGCATGGACATCAAGTTGAAACTTCCAAGACAATTAAAACTACAACTGCTTTTGTGTTCTTCAAGACCTTACGCCTGTGACTAAGACTACTTTCCATGGCGACTACCTGCAACTAAGACTATTTAAAACTTGACTACTTGTCATTGTGATGATGCCCAACTGTGACTGCAACTACTTAAGACTGTGACTGCTTTGACAAGCAACAACTTTCAGGAAATTTCTAGGGGGGTATTGAACAAAATTAAACCCACAATGTGCATTCTGTTCGTCAATAGGTAGAATCAGCAATATCTCAGCCGTCGATGAGTTATTGCTGATCTCATTGCTAATCCGAAAAAGAAGTTTCATTATGATCAAAGTTTCATAGCAAATTCAAGAAGACGCTCAAAAATGACCGGAGAGCAGCCAGTCTCTGCACAACTTGCCCTATTTAGATAGCCTCGCCCAAACACTGTTGGAAATTTTCATAACAAACATTTAATTTCTTCAAGCAATGTTGAGGGGGGTGCTGAACTAAAGAAAAGGCACTGTCTGCATCCAGGCCATCAATAACAAAATGTGTAATTACTTTGGAATGACTAAGGGTAAGAACTTAAAACTCCTAGAGCTACTTAATAATACTACTAATGCTGCTGCAGCTGCAAGTTGTGACAGCAACTGTGACAAATTGGGACTCCGACAACTTGCAATTGTGGCTGCGACTACTTTTACCAGTGACTACTTTCAGAAAATGTTCCGTGCTGATTGTCCCTTATCCATTAACAAATTGGGGTGTTAAGCTAAAATTTTCAGGGCTTGTCGAACAGTTCTTAGAGGGCAAATGACCCCCTTCCCCTTTTTGGACACCCCTCTAAACACAGATCAAAAGTATGAAATAACCACTTTGTTTAAAATAGTCAAAAGGTCTAATCACAGAGAAAGAGTTGTAAATCATGCAATGGGCCCATTGTTTACATCAATGATTCGTCATTGGAAACAGGGGAAATTTGATCCTGGACGTGTAAAAAGTGTTAAAGGCATTAAGGTGAACCTTGAGTAAATGTTGAGAGGGATTTTAAACTAAATCAAAAGACCCTATTTGCAACCAGGTTTTATTTTGAAAATTTCAGGGACCGTTATTGATTCTACAGCTATGACTGCAACTATGCCTACTTGCGAATAGGACAATTTGCGACTATAACTACTTGTAACTATAAATATTAGCGATTACAACAACTCGTAATTATGAGTGCAACTAGGGCTTCATGCGATTGCGTCTGTGACAACTTGCGACTAACACTGCTTGTAACTGTAACTACTTTCACTGCGACTATTTGTGACTGCTACTGAGGCTACTTGTAGCCGTGATCAATTGCAACTGCGACAGTGAAAACCTGCGACTAAATAAAGCATCTTGTGACAGAAACTGCTGCAGCTTTTAGATTAGTACTGCTAATTCTACTGCAATTACGATTATGATTCCAAATACTACTGCAACTGATACTGTTACAGCTACAACTATTGAAGTAACTCTTGAAAAGTGAAAAGTAGTATAACTCTTGAGAAACAACTATTGAAAAGTTTAACTGCCGATTGCTCGTAAAAAGGGCATAGTGCATGCAAGTTGTCACAAGGAATAATCTGCAATAACCCAAAAATGGCCAAGGTAGTTCAAATTTTCAGGGAATGGTGCGGTGGGGATGGTGCGACTATATCAAAAGACACTATATGTATCTAAGTTGTCAAAAAGGTGTTGTCAAAACGGCGCATGTGCAATATCTTACTAACACCTATTGGTATTAAGGTGGAACTTACACAGGATGCCAAACATGGTCAAAATAGACCATGTAAATTCAGCTTGTCATCTCAGGCACTATTGAGGGTACCAAGTTGAAACTTTCTGAGAATACAAAAGAGGATGGTAAGTCAATCAAAAGACGCTATGTGCATGCCATTTATACTTCAAAAGTTATTTAAAATTTTGAAGATTGTCACTATACCTTCCATTACGGACAGAAAATAAGTTAGTTGTGAATAACTTTGATGTTTGAGATACCGTTTTAAAGTTCAATATACAACATAGGAAAATCTAAGGAATGGCTTAGGGAAACCCATGGGGCGCTTTGTCCCATAAACATTACCCTACCTGTATTCGTCTTTCTCTTTTACCATCGAAGATAGTTGGTTTTGTAATTCCTTCAATTCTAGTTTCAAAGAATTTTCCCGGTTAAGGGCTTCTTCAAGGTGACCCTTAGTTTTTCCCAACTGAACCAAAGCACTTTCATTCTTGGATAAAGAACTTTCTAATGAAGACTTAAGTAATCTTGCCTCTGTTTGAATTTGTTCTAACGCATGAGCTGTGGCAGCATTTTCTTTCTCAAATGTGGAAATTTCTTCTGTGTGTTTGGAACTAAAAAATAAGATCTTTGTACCAACTTTAGTAGTCGTAGATGTTTACAAGAAAAGAAATTGACAAGTTAAGCAGGAAAAACTAGCAAATATCCACAGTTGAAGTAATATAACCAGACGTGTAAAAAGAATATTAGTGCAAGAGAGGGGAGACGATTAATGATTAAAAGGCTTTCACAACCACGAAACCTATGATCGTAAGATCTTAAGAAACTTAAGATCTAGTATCCTATGGACACAATAAGATAAGTGAAATGAGAGTAGGACGAAAAGAAAATATAATATCCAACTGGGATAAAACGAATGATTTCGAACTATTTTGGAATTGTTGACCCCAACCTCATTACAGCTTATTTTGATCTTGCACAATTGATTCTCATCGTCGGCAGCTAATGAACACCATTCTCTTTCAAAAAAGAATAATTTTTCGCCAAAGCAAACTCACTCTTCCCAAAGAAATAGTTTTAAGCTAATGAAACCAGTCTCATTTAAAAAGAATAGTTTTTATTTGTTGTCACTGACAAAAATAAATTTAAATTGGTAGGATTAAGCTATATTGAATGAGATGAGTCGTAGTAAACAGGATGTAACGTTAAGTTTGAAAAAGACAAAATGACAAAATAAAAACAAAACTACCTTTCTTCCACCGCACTATCCTATTTTACTGTACGTCTGACCATAAAATAATGTTTTTCCCTTTTTTAAAAAGGAATTTTTCTCCTTATCGTTGCTTTATTAGAGAGGACGTTTTTTTCTTGTCTCTTACATAGATAATTTTCTGTTTGTTAAAATTTGCTTCGTTTTTGAGTTATCTTGCATTTTTTTTTCCATTAGATAAGAGCCATAACGCTATAAACATTTCCTAAAGTTTAAGGATATGTTTAGAGGGATGTAGAATACAATCAAAAATCATCTGGTGATTTGGTATGCTGGTTTTCAAAAGGGTTTAACAGCAATATCTACGGAAGAGCTGAGGATATTAAGTTAAAACTTCCAGGGAACTTTTAGGAGTGATTGAATGACATCTTGTCCTTTTAAGTGCCTTTATCCTCAACACTGAGCGAAATTTTGTAAAGACCATTATGATCAAAATAGTCAAAATGTATAAGGATGGCACCGGGGATGTCATTTCCGCCACAACTCCGAGTCAAGGAATGTAAATTATGCAATTTGACCATTGTTTACATGCATAATTTAACATTAAAAAAAGGGTATGCTGGTCTCCAAAAAGTCTTTGGATGCTATAACTTTGAAAAAATATTTAGAGAGATGTCGAACACAATTAAAAACCACTATATGCATCGTGGTTGTCAAAAGAACGATTCGGCAATATCTAAGGAACGGATAAGCATATTAAGTTGAAACTTTCAAGATATTTTATAGGGTGATTACAGGGCAACTAGCCCCCCATCCTCCCTTACTGTTTCTAGGCATTCCTCTCCTCAATACTTCTAAAAATTTTGAAAGTCATCTTGTTCAAAATGGTCAAAAGGTCGAAAAATGAGCCTCTGAGGATGCCATACCCTCCGAAGCCCCAGGACAAGGACTGTAAATTATAAATTTTTCCATTGTTTACATGCAGGATTTATTGTTATTTCAGGGTATATCTTAGAACACTAAAGGAAATAAGGTAAAACTTAGGGGAATGTTGAGGGGTATACTGAACTATATCGAAAGACACTATGCGCACCCAGTTTATTAAACAGGTGTCTTAGAAATATCATATGAATAGCTGAAGATATTAAATGTAAACTTCAAGGCAGGTTAAGGATGATGCTGAAAATTTGTCGGAGGGCAAAAAGTCCTCTCCTCCCATCCCCTTTTCAGCTGCCCTCCCCCAAAAGGCATTTGATCGAAATTTTGAAAAAAACAGTCCTGTTCAAAATAGTCTGAAGGTCAAATAACTATGCCTTCGTGCTGACATAGCCCCCCACAGCCCCAGAACAAGGACTATAGAAAGTTAACCACTGTTAACCCAAAAGGTTTTTTATCGGGAAAAGAGGGCAAGCTTGGTCCTGGTTCACCAAAAGGCTTAGAGAATTAATATGAAGTATTAAGGAAGTGTTCAGAGGGATGTTGAACTCAGTCAAAAAACGCTATGTGCATATTGGCTGCCTAAAGGGCGTATCGCCAATATCTAAGGAATAGCTGAGGATATTAAGTTGAAACTTTCAGGTGATGTTGAGGAGTGGTCGGAGGACAATCCCCCAGGTCTTTTTTAGGTGCCGCTCTCGTCGAAACTGAAAAAAAATAAGAAGAACATTTTGTTCAAAACAGGCAAAAGGTGAAGTTGGTCTCCCGCGATGCCGTATCCCCACAGCCAAGGGTCAAGGGTTGTAAATTGTACAATTTGACCACTGTTTAAATGCAGGATTCATCATTAGGAAAATAAGAACTGTTTGATTCTGGGTGTGTCAGAATAGGCAGGGTATTAAGGTAAAACCTCAGAGAATGTTATAAGTTAAGTTAAACTAATCAACACATACAATGTACGGTTTATCAAAAAGGCATCTCTGCAATATCTTACGAACGGCTAAAGAAGCAACCAGTCCCTCTTTTCCTTTAGATACCCTTATCACAGATAGAAATGTTGAAAAGTAGTTTTGATTATAATAGTTAAAAGGTCTAAAAATTATTCCTTCAGGGATACCAGGCCCCACACAAGAAATATCAATAATGCAATCTGTTCATTTCCAAAAATAGAGGAATTAACATTGGGAAGATTGCGAGGGAATGTCTAATTTTGTGTGTTACCAAAAAAACCTAGGGTATTGAAGTCAAATTTTGTGGATTGTTGAGGGGTGTGTTGAGCTAAATACAAAAAAAAACTATATGCGGCGAGGTTAACAAAGATATATCTACAACACCTTGGGAAAGGGTAAGGGTATCAACTTAAAACTTCCAGGGCCATTGCTAGTACAGCAGCTACCCTGACTTATAATTCAACTAACTATGATTATGACTAAAATTATTTGCGACGCCGATTTCTTGCAACTGTGACTAGTTCGACTTCGACTACGACTACTTGTGACTGTGACTGCTACTACTCACGGCTGTGACTGAAAATACTTGTGACTGCAACTACTTTTACTAGCAAAAAAGTGCCAGCAAATACTGAGGGGAATATAGAACAAAATCAAAATATATTGTGTAGCATGCTTGTTGTCAAACGGGCAAATTGACAATATTTCAGGAATGGCTAAGGGTAGCATCTTTCAGAGCATATTCAGGGGGTTGTTCGAAATTGACCAGCAGGCAGCCAGTTCCTTCATAACTTGTTTAGATGGCCCTGCCCTAACACTGATCAAAATTTTCAACAAGAAAAAAACACTGTATCTTTAGGAAATGTTGGGAAGGATATTGAACGAAATGTAGATATAATCTGTACATCCAGATTACCAATAGAGGGATCTGCTCTATCTTATGAACGGCTAGGGGTATTAACTTGAAACTTTCAGATCTACTACTACTACTGCTACTATTACTACAACTACAGCTGCAACTGTGGCTGATGGTGACAACTTGCAAATGTGACTGCAACTACTCCTAATTGTGACTAAATTTCAAGAAATGTTGAGGGTGGTGTTAAACAAAATCAAAAATAACTATGTGCTTCCTGGTTTTCATAATAGCAAATAGCAATGGTGAGATATTGTATCATCAAAAAAGGTTTTATTGTTGCAAATACAGGTTTTATTGTTGCAAAGGTTATTTGTGACTGCAAATAGCAATGGTGAGATATTGCGATCAACAAAAAAGATTTTATTACTGAGACCAGCTGAAGGTTTTAACTTGAAACTTTGCGGACCATTATTTTACTACTACTCTGACTGCGACTGTAACTCTTTGCGACCTTAACTACTTGTGACTGCAAATACAAGCCACAGCGACTAAAATCAAAGCTACTTGTGATTGCGACTGTGACTACTTGAGACTAACTTTGACCGTGACTCCGACTATTTGCGACTGCAATTGAAGAACGCAGCACATTGTTGATGTTTGAAGTTTTTTTTTTTTTTTTACTGCAGTAATATTTTGAACTGGCGGATACATTAAATATTCCCCAATTGATTTTCAATACATTTTAAGGTAATACGTATAAAAGGAGAAGGCGTTGTTGAAAATTAACTGCATATAAACCTAATAAAACAACATCGTTTGTTTAGAATGTAATGAAGTATAAAAAAGAAATTCCTGGAAGATTAAATTGTTTCAACTTTCGTTGTTACGATTAAAACAGAAAAATCGCTAGAAATGTGTTTGTATTTTAGTACCGAACACATACTAATCAGCCGTTAATCGTTTGAGGGGGCGGCAGCCTCGCTCGCATTTGTTGTCATTTCTGTTTCTTTTGAGCTTGATGGTTTAACTGATTCTGATTTCAGCTCAATTTACGTTTTAATAGGGTTCTTGACATTTCTTCTAAAATTGGATATTTTTAAACGAATTCTGAGAAAGACAAGACTTTACGAGTCTCTTTGAATTATTACGAAAACATGAATAGTTGAATGACAGAACTTTTTAAGAAGGTAACCTAACCGAGATGATATAGGCAAAACAAAACCTAATTCAAAGATTAATGATTTCTTTATCAGCATTACACATTCCACCACAAACTAAATTAAAACCACAATTTTCTTTTTTATTAGGCTTATGGTCTATAAATGCCCATCTGTACTTTTTTTTAAACAGCAAATAACTTTTCCACTACCTAATCCGTCAATAAAGTACATAAAAAGTAAAAAATACCGAATTAATACCTTTCAAGAGCCAGCTTTCTTACGCTTTCCCTTTGTACTTTAACCATTTCAGCCCTTGTTATTTCAAGTTCTGTCAGTGCGTTTTGCAGCCGGATTTCTGTAGTCTGTTGTTCTGCACACGTAGCTTTAAATCTCTGCTGTTTATCTGACTCAGCCTTTTCAAGAAATTCATCCATTTTTCTGACCTGTGAAGACATTTGCTGACGTATATGACGTAATTCGCCGATAACTGTGGATGCTACTTCTTCTTTATCACCGTTGAAGCGACACTGAGGGTTAGATATTTGGCTATCAAAACTTTGTTTTATTTTTTTTTTTGTTAAAAAAAAAAAAAAAAATCAGTAACAAAATAGTATATGAAATACAGGACAATTCATTATCTGGCCACAGTAGTACAGTCAATCAAATTAATTTTAAGGGTTGCCTCAAACAAATTACAAAAGTTATGATTTTGGTATCATTCGAACGGGAAAAAAAATACTCTAGAACATCTACAAAATCTATCAAAACCAGTCGAGGCAAAATTGGCGTTTATTGTCTTTTCTTCTAAAATAACGACTTAAAAAATTAACTTACGCTTTTGAAAAGTAGGTGATAGGAAAATGTAGTACGTAATTCACAAATATGAGGTCAGTTCTATGTTTTAACCATCCCTGAGCTGTTTGCCTCCCCCTCCCACACAAACACACACTAACACATACGCGCGAGATAAAGCGTGCATTATAATACCTTGAATATTACACGAAGTCAGATACACGCAGAGCAAATTTACAATTCCTATGCGGAAATGCCAGGAAGATGTCGCGTCCTGGTATCTTGCATATCCCCCCCCCCACGCTCACCCAATCAAATAAATGATTTTACACATCTCAAATTTGTCCAGCATCTGCAATGTTCATCAACGCTCTTGGTGAGAAATTATTCAATAGATGTGGTGACGCGCAAGAATGAGTTGACCCATTTTGCCGACATTCGAGTTCGAAAGAACGTGTAAACAGTACGCTTATTGATCAATTTTGACTTCTAGTTAAGTTTTTAGTTACATTCAAGATCCAAGATAGGTTTTACCAATATTTGAAAACCAACAACGATAATTAAGAACTGATAAATTCACTGACCTTACATGAGAACTTGCTATTGTTTCTATGCTCTAGCCTATGCTTGTTTCTACATAAAACAATGGTCAGAAAAGACACTGCCATGAAAATCACTGCAAGGGGACCCGCAATTGTACAAACTGTGTGCCCAAGCGTACTCATTTCCCTTTTGCTACTTGGAGTGGCTCTTCAAATGCATCATCACTATTCCTCTAAATTCTTGATTGATACCTTGAATTTGCCCGGGTTTTGCTACTCCAATTCTGAAGTTATAAGGTCTGAGAAAAATGCTGCCGGTTATCATGGAATCGAACTGCAAGGAATTACTTCTGACAGTCTGTTCCGGCGCATGCCTGACAAAGTTGATCACAATATATATGCTTTGGATGGTAAAAACACCTTTCATGGCATGTACATCATTCCTGCTGTAACCCATGGGCTAAAAGTCACATTAACGAGTACCAATAGGTGGGATGTTACCACAGAGGAAATAAAAACAGCTGGAAGAATCCGAATCGTCCATAGATAGTCAAACGATTCTGTCCTTTCGACAATTTATTAAGATCTTCTTCAACCAGGATTCAAAGAAGATAAGACTTCAAACTTAGATGTTCTTTGGCTTAACCCAGGGTACCTCAAGCAGCCTAGGCCTGGTTGGAGTAGAACCATGCAATCCGTCATGGTCGGAGACTGTCCCTGTAAAGCCAACATTTTCTTTCTTCCTATGATCGATTTTCCTTCAAGCGACGAGAATTGCATCCTTTCCACACTGACATTTATTGCCCATCATGGCGAACGGTACGGATTTATTGAGGTTGAAACCATTGACCAGGCAAAAGTATCTGGAAGTAGCGTTGCAAAAGTATTGGTTAGACTAGGAGGATTCTACACCCTCATGAGTTTTGTCAGTGCCACTGGATCTTCGATGGAAGGATCTGGACTGAGAGAAATCTTTGAATTGATGTACGCTTCCAATACAGTACATCACCTTCTAGGTGGTAGGCGCAGCACTTCACTCAATTCTGATAAAAAAAAAACTTTTAGACGAAGATTCAGATACAGAACTTGAATTGAATACAGAACTTCGTTGAGTACGGTTAAGCTTAGTGAAATCAAAGACCTACGTGAGTAAGTAATGGATGGACGAGCTTCTTTTGAACATATCGCCCAATCTTCAAGTCTCGTGATAGCCAAAGCTTCTCTGTCAGCTCTTAAATCAGAGTGAAGTTACAAGACTTGAACAGCAAAACTGTGGATGTAGTTAGACATGGTTGACATTCTTCAAAATTTCATCACAGCTAAACGTAGAAGCCAATGAAAACCAAGCCCCTTACCTCACAGCAGCTGGTAACAACAACTACATGAAGACGGCAAGGATGAACAACTGCAGCAGATGAACAGACTTGAACATACAAGCCCAAAACTTTTCCAGTCTTCCAGAAAAGGTTTGCACGTTGTGAGAAGATTGGGCAGATTTTAGGCCGATTTAGCTATAGATTTGGTCATAGAACCAGAACTGAAGAGAAGTCTGAAAACGGCAACCGGATTGACTAGAAGTAGAGGAATGACGGAAGTACAGAGACTACAGTGAAAATGGAAAGTCCAGCTTGTGCTCACGCTAATCCTCTGAGGAAAGAACTGATGGATATTTCGTATCAAACAAGCGATCTACACAAAGTCTAGTTTTTCAAGGCTGCAAAGGGACTGCAAAGACACACACATATTTATTGACTTTTTTGAATATTCGTCTCCTTTCGAGGGTGATCCGCCACTTTGAAGAAGATTCTTGACGGAATGGCAAGGAAATCACTGAAGGAGCATTCGTTCAAACGGAAGGATCAAGCAGTCCTTATGATTACAAAACAAAAGATGGGGGTGAAATCTACTGTTTAGATCCTTCATTACTGTTTCAGCGTCTTTTAACTTTATCCAAAAGACTGAATATGGACGAAGAATCTTCTTTTAAATAAAAACTTCACTCCTATCCAGCGTCACTTTTGATGTTTCTGGTTTGCTCTGAAACCCAATTAAACAAGAGCTTGTAAAAGCTATCAAGCAACTTTCAGAAATTGACAGTATTACAGGAAAAATTATTGACACTATCGCAAGTCTGACTTGCATCTACGTTTTAGACAGGGGCGCTTTGCTTCACAGGATTCCCTAGGCGAAATAAAGAAACATATTCAGATATCTTTGACCGATACTGGAACTACGTTCCGACCACATATCCAGACACCATTATCGTCTTTGATGGCTACAAGATCGCTGCTTCGACAAAAGGTATGACTCACCTTAAGCAAAACCGTGTCACTGGAAGCAAAGTACTGATTACCAGGAAATGAGCCTAGCCACCATAAAAAGAGGAATTTCTTCTGTGCAAAAAGAATAAAGCCTGTTTCGTAAATGCACTTTCTGATTTTTACGAGGCAAAGGTGTGAGAACCATCCAAGGTAAAGATGATGCTTACTTGCTTATTGTGCTAACAGCGATTGAGCGTTCGAAGACTTGGGACACTGTAGTTATCGGTGACGTTACCGACTTGTTGGTGTAGTTACTGTATCGCTGTATTCCTGAGCACCACAAGGTCCACCTGCATAGTGAGACTGAGGCAACCACTTCAGGTGCAACTTGAGACATCGAAGCCATTGTTAAGAAGATTGGGACTGAATCCTGCAAACTGCTTCCTTTTCCTCACGCAATTCTCGGCTACGACAAAAATTCCCGTCAATATGAACTTGGCAAAGTGTTCAATTAAACAGTTGAGAGATAACGATCAATTTAGGAAAAATACTTATACGTTTTCTCAAATTGATGCTTAGAAAGAACAGATTAAAGCAGCGGGAGAGGCTACACTTTCTATATTGTAGAGCGGAAAAGTTGCTGACAATCTTTACAGTTACCGACACCGAGTCTTTCAGCACAAAGTAGCAACGTATGCAGCTTTCTTCCATCCCCAAGACTTACCTTCTACTTCAGCAGCTGCGAAATTTCACTCTTTCGGAACCTATCACCAAGTTCAAGATTAGACTGGCGTTAAGACCCCTGCTCTTGATCCTGAGCATTGTGGATGGAGACTCCAGAAGCGCACACTGTATCCTATCCTCATCGGCACCGAAGAAAATTCTCACCGTCGTGAATTGTGGTTGTAAGGGATCATGTGATAGCAGCCAGTGCAGCTGTCATCGAAATGGCATCAAATGTAACATTGCTTGCAAATCTTGCAAAGGAACTAGTTGCTCTAATGATCAGGTCCAAATCGAGGACGATATGTGATTCATTAGATAAATGTGATGAATCTCCAGTTCTTTTGCAATTTTAAACTATCGGTGATATTTTCAAGTTAAAATCAATGATTTAGCTAGTTGTGAGAAGTTGCTTAGTGGATGCTAAGAATTTAGGGTGGTCACGTTTAGCGTGGAGCGTGGGGGGGGGGCAGTAAATTGACATGGGCAAGAGTTCCTTTCTGCATTGACATTCTAGTTTTTCACGTAATCTTGCTCTCAGACCTGTGTCAACGCTTGATTTATGGAAGGAGTGGGGAGAGGGGGGGGGGGCAATTGAAAATGACAAAAACAAAACAAAAGCAAAACAATTCGGGATCTATATACCAGATTTACCTATTATGGATTTTCTACACATGCATATTAAGTTGTTTTAAAAAGTCGTCATTTTAGAAGAAAAGACGAAAACGGTCAATTTCACCTAGCCCGATTTTGGCCAAATTTTTTATTTGTTGTAGAAATATTTTACCGGTTTAAATGGTACCAAAATCAAAACTGCTGCAATTCGTTTGAGGTTAAACCTTAGATTGACTGTAGTATAGACCCGGGATTCTATGTTAGAGTATAATCCTCCAGCTTTCATCTGGAAATTTTAGATATATGTAAGAATTTCATCTGAAGTAACGAAGTTGTTTATACAATTCCTAGATTTCTTCATATTCTTTTTATTTTACCAAATCTCCCGCAAAAAAGAAAGAAAAAAAATACACGAAATATATAGGACAGAATTTCCAGAATTTTAATAATCTGCACATTTTGGGAGGGAAAAGTGATATTTTCAACAAGACTCAATAATCGAATTTAATATCCTTTTTTCTGAATTCTATAACCTGAAGCCCTGTCTAAAGACTGTTCGTCTTAAGGATCGGTTGTGGTACGATCTGATTAGAGGAGTAAATACAGCCCTCTCTACACTTTTCAAGGATTAACAACAAAAGAAACACTTCATCAAACCGTAACACACATAAAAAAATCAGCTCATTATACTAATCCAATAATTTACAGGCTAATCAAATTGTCTTTCTTACAAGTTACTGACTACACAATATTACCTATGAGACAAGAGCCAATTTGAACATCTTCTCTATATTAAGACATTATCAGAAAAAATTTGCCGATTTCAATTTAAAGGACTAAGTTCAAAACTTGCATAGAATATTTTGAATTTAATTAAACTTTTGTATTTTGCTGAAAAGGTCTTAGTTCCGTATTTTCCTGTAAACACCAACAAATATTACCATCTCAAAAGATCCCATATTTCATCTGAGACGAAATATACCTTACCCTAGAAATATTCCAGAAAATTCTACTACGTAAAATAATTGACAAAGAGCTTGAATCCCAGACAAAATCCTCATGGATTTGCCTAACGGTTATAAATAACATTTTCTCAAATAGGTAGTCTGAAAGCAACTTGCAGCCCAGAGACGTAAAATATCAAGTTTGGTAGTTTAGATCAACAAAACATATCATAAAAAACCTTCGGTCAGTCTTTAAAATAGTTTCGAAAGCTAAAGACACAACAGAAAAGATAGAAAAAAAAGAAGAGAAACTAATGGATTTCAGACTCACTGCTTCCATGTATTCCAAAAACAATTTTGGCGGCAAATCTGGATGATCAGGTCTACCCAATTCTGCCTTGATTATCCTACGGAAAGCTTCAAACTTTGTTTCCATTGCATCTAAAATACTCTTCAGAAGAGGCTGAGTTAGACAAGTCGTTGAGGCTGATTGTGTTCGTAGATTTTCATGACAAGTAGAATTACACCTAGAAAAGGATCAATTAGAGTTAAAATAAAGCTACAATTAGAGCTTGTCAGTTTAAAATAAACTGACGAGAATAATTTAATATAACCAAACTGACAAAGAACATTTAATTTGAGTAAGGAAACTTAATACCTGAATAGTAGATTCTAATGATGAACAGAAACAATAGCCAAGAGCTCATATGGCACTTGTGACGAGGTCGGAAGACCCAAAAGCCAAGAACTTCCTCCCACCAAGCGTCATTACAATCTCTCCGTTCTAAGCGTTTTCTAAGATTTCCTCTTCCTCCCTCCAATTCCCCCTAATGTCACCAGATCTGGTCTATGTCACCAGAGCTATGAGACACGAGGTCCTTCTAAATATCAAATTTCATCAAGATCCGATAACCCGTTCGTAAGTTAAAAATACCTCACTTTTTCTAATTTTTCCCGAATTAACCGTCCTTTCACTGCCCCCCCCCCCCAGATGGTCGAATCGGGAAAGCGACTATTTCTAATTTAATCTGGTCGGGTCCCTGATACGCCTGCCAACTTTCAGCGATTGTTATATTGATCACGCACCTAGTTTCAGATCTTCTTCATGTAAGAACTGGAGTGGACGGGGATCCAAACCAGAGACCTCTCACACCCTAAGCGAGAATCATACCCCTAGACATCAAGCCATACTTAAGAAGAACAATCATTTGTTTTATCGGCAAATAAAATTCTTCTCAATAATCTTGCTCGCTCGCTCCCCCCCCCCCCCAGATGGTCGAACCGGGAAAAGACTATTTCTAATTTAACCTCGTCTGGTCCCTAATACGCCTGCCAACTTTCATCGTCCTAGTTTATCTGGAAGTGCCCAAACTAGCAAAAGCGGTACCGACAGACAGAAGGACCGACAGAAATTGCGATCGCCATATGTCACTTGGAAAATACCAAGTGCCACAAAAAACGATATGTCAAAGAAAGATGTAACCAAGAAAAGCCCAGAAGCGTGTTTATTATTTTTAGTAGTCCTAGACATATGGGCCATAGATATCTATCTTCTATTAAACAGTATTTTTCATTTGTGCAATTCTTAAGCCTCAGAGAAAAAACTGTCGATATTCAACCGCAAAAAATAAGCTGTAGAATGAAACCCGATTAGTCTGTTACAATGCTACAATTATACAGGTTCAAGTTGTGAGAAAATACGAGTCAAAATTTATTTTCAGGTCGAAAAGACGAAACTTGTTCGACTTTAGACAAACAAACACAAGCAAGAAATTGCCTGTTCCAAATACAACTTCCAGAAGAACAACTTAAAACCGAATGTTTTTTCCGCCCCAAAACTGGATGCAGAATACAAAAATTCCTGATTTCGAAACAGTCTCTCAGCATTTAATATCATCAAAAACGTTGTGGAACCCGTGAACAAAATTCAGGAAATGAGAAAAAAAAATCTCTAAATAAGAGGCAGGTATTGTAACTCGTCCACAAAATTACCATGAGAAAACAAAACTTAAAAAAAACAACAACATAGATTTCTCATTGATAGCAAGACGATATTCGGGGTAATGTAAATGTTAAAACGTGTGTTTTTTTCTAAAATCACCCCTTTGTCGGTTTTTTATAAATGATAGCATCCAAAGGGGAAGGGAGTGATCGTTTACCACCTAAACCTCCTCCTTTCTCCTCCATTTAGCAAAATACCTGCATCTTCACTAATTTTTCTTTTTTGTTCACGGTTTTGACGAAAAAAAACTTCAAAAAAATCTATATTGTCCTCGCTTCCGTTAAATATTAATTAAAAGGACTTTTCGAAAAGAAGTATAAAAGTTAGGTATTCTTTTCTTACGCCTTAAACTAGGTATTCTTTTTTTTTAGACCACACGACCGTTCTATGACGAACAAATAAATTTTCAAATGGGGATAAATCCATTTATTTAGACAGTGAAAAAACAGGTACAAAAGTCCAGATATTTCGATCACATATGCAGCGACCGAAATCAGTAGTATTACTAAAATAATATAAATGAAACTGGCATTTTATATACAAAACTTTTCGGGTCATTCACAAAATAGTGAGCTTCCGGATTACTCACTAGATTGTTTTCAGAGATAGTTCACTGACAAAGTTCATTCAAAGTTTTGAGGCATATTTGCTTTAATATTGTCCAAAAGTAAAACAAATTTCCAATGAAAGTGACAAAGCCTTCTGTATCTTCCAATTGCAAAAGAAATGTTGAGTTTATATTTGTTCACTTGGATAGTCCCATTTCCCCATATATACGACGTATTTTCGACGTAACACCTTCAATTAATCTAGTGAATATAGTAAAAATAATTCAATTCAATTTCTATTATTCAATTCTATTACTACAATTCAACTCTATTCATTCAATTCTATTTTCTGGTTATTTCTGATTTTTCTCAATTGGTACAAGACCTTCTACTCCCTTCAAAGCTCTTTTGTCTCAGCAAAAAGTTGGAATTTTCCCGTAATGTTGCTTTCCATTATCGCAGATTGAATTTGTAAATCCTATTTCATTTTTGCATCTCCTGGTTCTTTTCTACTTTCCTCCAAATTCTTTATTGTGCAAAATAAGTCATCTTCAACTTTTAATTTGACTCTGGTGTCAATTAATTATCAATTCCTTGGGTTGAATCAAACGCCATTCAAGAGAACGAATTGATAGTTTTTCCCGGTCATTTTATTCATTTTACATGGTCATTCAATCAACGGATTAGTCAACTACGAATTCTGTCGGTTAAAACCCTTTACAGAACTATAAAATATCTTTCTCAGTAAACTCTCTGAATTTGGTAACCAGCAATACTTTTGAAATTTAAAAACATCATCGTTATGTTATATGTGAGAAAATTTTCCACATGGGAGTAACTTTATATTTTTACTGACTCTGCATATGTAATTAAAATTAATACAACAAGTAATTTATAGAAATATCCTTAAGGAACTACTTAATTCAGTTTGAGAATAACTCTCTTGTAGAAAGCACGAAGTTGGAAAAAGTTGATTTCGATCTTCGAAAAGTTTTCGATTACTGTAGTATCGGAAGCACTATCATGGTTTTCGAGATATCGAATAAAGGAGAATTATTGGAGGATTTCCAGGAGAATAGTTGTCCGTAGGGGAAATTTTCCATTGAAATTTTTATAAATATATTTCAATTTAGAAATACGATCATTATTAATGCGCAAGGAGAATTTTTTGCGATGAAGAGGGGAGTTTCCACGGGGGAGAATTTCTCGAAGACAACTTTCAGCTGGGAATTTTCCTTAAAGAGGAGGTTTTTTGCAAGAGCAAAGTTCCTACACTTTTCTTGGAATGATTTTCCAGGACTTTTTCATGACATTTTCCGCTAGTCGGTCATGATACAAGTCAAGACATGAAACAAGTCATTACAACTAAGTCTTAGCAACATGCCGATAGCATTATAATATCGGGAATATTTTGAAATAGATATGTTATTGTATCTATATCATATTATCGGTAATATACTTCTGAGGAAATTGTCATCTCTAGCAATCCCACCAACTTTCCTTACTAGAAACGCAATACAACTAACACAGAAGTTAATCTCTTCTTTAGTTCTTACACTGCTATTTCACGTTACGGTATCAGTTTAAAGGTTCAATCTATCACAGTAGAGTTGTGTTTACAACCAGTAAACAACTCTAATTTTGGAAAATATTAAGAAAAACAGGGAGGAAAAACAGAAACAGGACAAAATAACAGATATAAAAACCGACAAGACAGAACAGAAAAGTTAAATAAAACAAATAATTTGTTTATATTCGAATGTTGTTTTCGTATAAACAGAATAGAAAGAGGTGTCCTGTGGTGGCGCAGTGGATTTGACCTTAGCTTGGTAATATGGGACCCAGATATCGAATCACGCTACAGGAATGCACTGCAGGGCCGACGCAAGGACCTTAGTAGTCAAGAAGCGTCGTTAATTCTTAAATAATAATAAAATACTAATAGAAAGAGGTACTTCGAAATAGAAACAGTACAAATGGTTTATTTAGAAGTAGACAAAACATGAATAAATAAACGGCCTATTTAATCACGATTTGAGATTACTTCAGATTCGTATTTTAAATAAGAAAAAATGTGAAATATAATCTGACAACATTCACAACTCAGCTAACAAACTAAGTGCAATATTATTTTTTAAAGTATTACATTTTTTCAATCAGTTGTGTTAGGGTAAAAACTGAAGGGAAAAAAAGTATAACACAATGCGAGGGTAATGAAAATCAGTAAATATATCAGCTGATATTTATGTGTTTGTTAGCTGTAAGACAGCTGATCAAAGTAAAGAGCCAGCAATACGCTAAAATAAAATAAAAATGTTATAAGATTACTATTGTTAAAAGATGTTTAAAAAAAATTCATGCGTTAAATGTTTAACCCGTTTGCGTTAGTTCAAAAGGAAGGTAGAATATATTCCAGGACAACTGAAACGTTTCCAGGATATTTTAATTTTTTCTTTGCATTTTCCAGGTGTTTTCTATTACTGGGAAATTGGTTTTTTTGAATTTCAAGATTTTCTGATAGGCTTGGGATCCCTGGAGGTGGACTGTTCCCACAGGAAATTCCACCCGAATTTCCTTTTTTAAGATAGTCGTAACATGTGACGAGCACGTAGTAGCACAAATAATTTTCAATGTTTTACCTCTAACATTTTAACATTCCAAGCAAACCAATTACAGAAAAATAAAAATCCAGTGAAACTTCATACCCATTCACCATTTCAAATTCTTGTCCTTGGGCGCATCTAACTTCATTTTCACCATCACACTGAACAGCGTCATCCACGTGACTTATTTTAGAAGCAGCAGAGATAACAGAGCTATGAAAACAGCTTTCTTGACTCTACAAAGAGAATAAGTTTTATGATCATCGTTATATGAGAGGAATCTAGAAATAAAAATATAAAGATACCAACATATACAAAATTTTCTCGTATTGGAGATTATCATCGCTGTTTGGCCTGAAAGTCAAATCTGACATTTTCAAATTTATGAAATAACTAGCTGTTGGGGTGGCGCTTCGCGCCATCCCAACAGTAGGTGGGGGAAGCGCCCCAACCTAGTTGGTGGGGGCGCCCAAGCCCCCCCCGCGCGCGTCAGTCATTACGCGCCATATTAGTTACGCGCCATTGTAGTTGTGTCCCTGTGTCCCACCTGTGAATATAGATAGATATATATATATTTTTAACTACGTAAAACTTGCGAATATACAACATTCTTTGCTGTCACATTGTCTGTCCATATAAATAGATTTTCAGGTTTAACAACTCTTGAACATGCAACATAATAATTGCCCATGGGAAAACAATCCGTATTCAGATCTATACCGCATTTTTCTAACGATTGCCCTTGAACTTTGTTGATGGTGATTGCTAATCGAACATTCTCTGTGTCCCCGTCGTCATTCATATATCCCCCTGTGCCCCGGCGTCCCCGTTGTAGTTGTGTCCTTGTGTCCTGGTAGTCATTTATATTCCCTGTGTCCCGGTCGTCATTTGTGTCCCGGTATCCCAGTCTGTAATTTCTCTTTGAGTGTCCTGGTCGTCATATATATTCCCTCTGTCCCGGTCGTCATTTGTGTCCCGGTCTGTAATTTCTCTTCGAGTTTCCCGGTCGTCATTTATATTCCCTGTGTCTCAGTTTTTAGTTTTTTTTATTAGTTTTTAGGTTTTTTTTTTCTTTTTAGTTTTTTTTTGTAGTTTTTACCGTTTTTTTAATTTTTTTTTTCTTTTTTAGTTTTTACATAGTTTTTTACATTTTTTTTTTTTTAGTTTTTTTTTTAGTTTTTTTGTAGCCTTTTTTAGTTTTTTTCTTCTTTTGTATTAATGCTAAAGCCAAGGTTCGAACCTGGAACCTCTCGGACCTAGAACCTGGAAAATAACGCTTTACCAACTGAGCTACTTCGGCTTGAATACATTCGTTTCTGAATTGGTATATGATAGACGTCATATGCGGACAGTGACGTCACTCGACAGATAGACAGACAACTTATTTTTATTTATATACTAGCTGTTGGGGTGGCGCTTCGCCACCCCACACCTAGTTGGTGGGGCGCTTCCCCCCCCAAGCCCCCCCGCGCGCGTAAGTCGTTACGCGCCATATTAGTTACGTGCCATTGTAGTTGTGTCCCTGTGCCCCACCTGTGAATATAGATAGATTTATATATGTGTTTCAAACTACGTAAAAATTGCGAATATACAACATTTTTGGCTTTCCCACTACTGGGAGCTTTCCGTTTCCAATTGCCAGCAATTGATCTGAAAATGTTTGACCAGAGTCATCGTTTTGCAATCGGACACGCATATTTGTAGTTAATTTTAATATTTTTACGTGTGCCCATAAATTAGAATTTTTCAGGCAAGCATTCATTTCGTCTGCAGGAGTTAAACTACGTAAAAATTGCGGATATACAGCATTCTTGGCTTTCCCATTGTCTGTGCATATACAAAGCCGTATGTACTAATAATGACGTCATATGCAAACGCTCTTTTTACAAACAAACAAACATGCATACGCACAACTCGTTTTTATATAGATAGATAGATAGATAGATACAATACAAATTAACTGCGTAAAACTTGCGAATATACAACATTCTTCGCTGTCCAATTGTCGCTGCATATAAATAGATTGTCAGGTTTACCGACCCTCGAACATGCAACGTACAATTGTCCATGGGAAAAACAATCAGTATTAAGGTCTATACCACATTTTTCTAATGATTGACCTTGAGCTTTGTTAATGGTGATTGCAAATGCTAATCGAATTGGGAATTGCAATCTTTTAAATTGAAAAGGCAGATCCGTTGGAATCATGGGAATGCGAGGAATAAGAACAGCCTCACCCTCAAAAGGCCCTGTCAAGATTGTGGCCTCTATTAGGTTTTCCATTGTTTTTTTACGGCAAGTCACGTGCCATTGCAAAGCTTTGGTGGGTTGATATTTCTTAAAAGTATTATTGGTACGCCTATTTTTAGTTGTAGCACGTGTGGTGGAAACCCTGAAAGATCTATGGAATTTAAAAATTCAGATGGATAATTAACCGCTTCATTTGATTCCAAAACTGTGTCGACTGACTTGTAAAGGACTGCCTGGTCTCGAATCTCGGTCAAAACAATATTGTTGATTTCGTGGACGTCTATATTTTTGGGTGCGAGAATCGCTCTTTCACTTAGCCATTTATTATTTTTATAATTTTTTAGAATATTCGGAAATACGTTTTCAATCCATTCATTTTTGGATGTCACTAAATTACAGAAATCAGCAGGTAGTTGTATACGTCCTGAAATTGAGTCTATCGTATCATAAATGTCTTTTTGTTCCGACGTTAACTTGGAAATGTTATTTTGTACATACGACAATAGATCACTCGTACTGTAACTTTGTTCACGATCCAATTCTACACATGTCAAAACAGCAGCGATACGGTTAGGTGAAGGCATTCCCAAGTCCTGAAGAGGTTTGTTTGCCATACGTACGCACAAATCTTCTATAATAACTAAAGTGTAGTTATAAATTTCTGATGTAAAATCAAAAGTCATATCTGACGTCTCTAACTGTTTTCGATGGAGTATATCTTCGGACATTTTTGACTTATATTTTTCCCATAACTCTGTAGGAGCTGATGGAGAGCAAGTTGTTAAAATGATGCCAAACAATGCACGAATTTGACTTGGGGTTGACGTTTCGCACGCGTCATTGATGCAGTTATCCCAGTGTTGGTCATTCTCCAATAAATTCAGAGCTTGGCATGTACTACGGTAAGTGTCATGTATAGTACCGTTTACAGTTCTCAAATACTCAAAGGATGTCGGACCGGGTACATTCACCAAAAGCAGGCGTAGAAAGAAGCATTCATGTTGATTGGGGTGAACGGTGTAGAGTCTTCCTATCGTGGTATCTTTGAAGATGGTAGGTTGGCCGTCGACTGACTTACCCTGTTTAAGAACGTTCAAATACTTTATTTTTAGTATTCCACGTGTAATACGAAGGCACTTCAGTATACAGCAGTTTTTTTGCAAAAGAATCATTTTTGCAAAGCGAAAAAAAGCTGTTAATTTTGTATCCGGTGGATTCAGGGCTCTTTGTTGCACGTTGGTTTCTGAGAAATAAACACGTTGACCATTCTGTAAATGTACCGCTAAGTGAACAACAGCTGGACTACGTTCATGTATCGGAAATGAAAGAATTCGCCAAACAGCTTCATTACTGCTTATGTATCTTCCAGCCTGATATTGTACGATTTCGTCGAAATCTTTGATTTCGGGCTGCAAGCCAAAAACTGCCATGTCACTGCCTTTGTTGACGTATTTACATATGTATTTGATTGCCTTTACGGAGTTACAGTATTCAACGTTTATGTGTGCATTAAATGTTTTTGATAATAATGGGGAATATGGAACAACCCACTGGTTATCTACTTCGATGGTGGTACCGTTGCCATTGTAGGTTCTTCAGTCATTTTACAATTAGAAATTTACCTGTGTCCTGGTCGCCATTTATATTCCCTGTGTCCCGGTCGTCATTTGTGTCCCGGTATCCCAGTCTGTAATTTCTCTTTGAGTGTCCCGGTCGTTATTTATATTCCCTCTGTCCCGGTCGTCATTTGTGTCCCGGTCTGTAATTTCTCTTTGAGTGATTTTTCTTTTTAGTATTTTTTAGTTTCTTACATTTTTTCTTTTTTCAGTTTTCTTTTTCTTCTTTATTTTTCAGCTTCACTATGAAATACATATCGCCGAACCTTTTTTTTTTAACTAAAATCTGGTAGGCATTGATGACCTTATCCAAGTCAAAATCCCAAACCCAATCATCATCGCTATCATTTTCAGTTTTGATATGTTTTGACTCTCGCTGTCCAGGTGGATCTTCATCTAACTGCGCGGTTTTGCGTTCTTTAGCCTCAAGCCTGTTTCCTTGCTGTTCTTTTGATTCCTCGGCACGCTTTCTTTTCCGACTTTCTCTATCAGCAGCAAGTTTTTTGGCATAGACTCTTTGAGCATCTTCATCGGCTTTTGCCATGGTAAGTTCATCAGTCATTGTAAACTTAAACATTAATAGATTTCTACGTGAACATATGTCTTAAATATCTTGAATGACGTCACCGTCATAGAAAAAATGACGACAACTAACTTCATGACGTCAGTCGACACAGAAACATGACGTCACCTGACAGACAGACACACAGACAGACAACTTATTTTTATATATATAGATAAATAGATTACCGAAAACAGTTGGCTAAGGTGCATTCAAAGGTAGAATCTGTAGGCCAATTGGAATTTCAATCAAACTTTGATCATCCCGGTCCTGTTAATCCTGTCTTCGACAAAGCTGAGCAACAGTTTTTTTGCAACTATCTAAGAAGTGTGAATATGACTTTTAGACGTAAGAGCGACGACAGAAAAGTTTAAAATTGAACTGTTTTATTAACTTGATTTCGAACTATTAGCTTTTAAGCTTCAGAGATTAACCCTTCGACTGCATTAGGACTGTAAATTCGTAGAAATTCTAGACAAAAAAACCTTTTCATTTTTCAATTATTTTTTGTACAAAAAAATTAAGCAGCATACCAGCAGGGTGAGGAAGAATTTTCGACACCCATTACCACGTCCCCCCTTGCACAATAATATTTTTGTGGCTTAAATGGGTTAGATTTAAACTTTGTGGAACAACCTTTGGTCTATGTCTGTTAACGTGCTGTATCTCTTCTTGTTCTTTAGAAAATTACAAAAAACTACTATATTTTCACCATTCTTTTGGTGATGCTGGTAGTTGGGTAAATGACGACAGTGATACTTTTAGGCAATTAAAACATCGTTTAGCGATATCAGCTTATTAAATGTCAATAAACTGAAATATAGCATAGAAATGCATTAAACAGTATCTCACATAAAAATAGAACTGGAATTTTGTTGTTTTGTAGCTAGTTTAGAAGGGAAACCTTGCACCAAGATTACCTCATTTCTTTACTAGGTTTCCTCTTTTATCTTATTTTATTATTCATTTTTTTATAACGGAAACTTTGGAAGCGGCAACGACGACAATAGTCAGGCATGGTTCTGAAACGCGCGTACTTTAGAAGATCAAGGAGGATTTTTTAGATGTTTTCCAGAAGAATTGCCTATGTAAAGTTTTGGACACCTGTTTGACTGACTGAATATATTAAACCACAAGCTGAACAAAAATAACAGTTTCTAACGCTATAGCGACAGAAAGGTTGATATGGCTAGGTAACATTTTAATGATGAAGGGCGGCAGATCACCAAAGAACGCCCTTTACAATTATCGATTTAGGGCCAAATAAAAAGCAAAGCATCCTTAAATAGAGAGCAAAGACGTCGTAAAAAACAAAGATCTTAAGGACCTAGAACTTCTTGGGAAGGGGTAAATAGGGAAAGTTTGAATATATTCAGATGGAGGAGGATCAAACAGAGCTCTGGTGGCCTCTGGCGGCTAAACTCTACACAGAGTATCAAGAAGAAGTAAATACATTCTAAGTTTAAAAAAGTTTTTTCTAGAGAATTTTGATATGCATATAAAGATAATGTAATTAAGTATTTTAGAATTTATTAAAAGAGATTTGGAATTTCATATTTCCTTTAAAGTGGCCAGTCACTAAATCAAAGCCTGTGACACTATGGATTTTATTTTTCCCCTTAAGTAATTAAATAAAAAGTCGTCCAGTTTAAGATACAAAGTAATTAATACATTTACAAAAAAAAAAGAAAAAGAAACAGGGAATGAAAGTAGAATCCCACATAAATCTGTGACTACAATTTTTGTGCATATTAAGAATTGACAATTCTTTTGTTAACATTTTTCAATCTGAAGAGAATAACCAGTGAACATTTACCAAAGCCTTTTCGTGGGGCTTCTTGCTATCTAAAAGAACTAGTTGAATTATGTGAATGAAGCTTTTTGCAAGGAATCCAATGCCTACAGTATACCCCTGGAAGGAATTATTGAGTTTTCAGGCCTTATTCCGAAAAACAAAAACAAAACAAAAAACATTTTAGCCTGGTCCAAAGTGGTAAACCAAAATACGGTTTTGGTAAAGCCATGATGCATTCCACAAGGAAACATTTGCTTACCATGATCAGTCAGATTTCTTTCTTTTTTTTAGCCTTGGCAATTTATAACTGATAGTTAAAAAATTGAATTAAGGTTCTAATGTGGTTGTTCTGTAGAAACACCATTAAGTCAAATCGATAATTTTTTTCTAACATTTAACTTTAAAGCAAAATTCAATGATTATATGTAAACAAATTCTTCAAAGAAAATTTATTTGAACTGAATGGATCTTGATAACTAATAAAGTATCTGTCAAACACTGTTTGAACCTGAATAAAACTTGTTTGTCACTTAAAAAGAAAAACTCACCCATCCTTCTAACCGTTTAGCGAGAAAACGGTTTTTGCAGTTCCAACCGTTTTCTGTGGTTCTAGACAGTTCCAACCGTTTTGCGAGAATGCGGTTTTTTATTTCGCTAGAAAAGTGTCATGTTCTTTTGATATTGCACAATTTAGAATTTTTGTTTATTTTTGGTATTCTAAGGGACGATAGAGACACCTTTGGCTCAGTCATTTTGAGCAGGCACCTTTTCACATATGGGCCAACTTCAAAACTAGTTCAGAGTACAAACACATAAAAAAAAAGGAAAAAAAAGATGTAAAACCTGAAGCTCATATGCACGAAATGACACGCTTTAAGCACTTTGAAATTTCTCCAGAATCTGGTCCCAAAGGCTCCCCAGCATGTGCTAAATATTGACTAAATAAAAACAAAATAATACAATAAAGAATCCTTGATACTCTTTAATTCACAGTATCTTGAATCCAACAACCCACAAGAAGACCAAATTACACATTCTTTTTGTAAATAAACTTCATTCTTCACTCATAGGTTACATGTTTTAAAAATATAACCCAAAATATCCCTTTAGGCATTGCCAAGACATATCTTGACTGTTTAAAAAAGTACTTTTCAAAATCCCATAGAAAAAAATAGGCAATTCTTACTCGGAATCGGCACCAGTCAAAGATAGGGGTTTAGTTTTAGAGTCAATATTTACGTGTTTTGACATTGAGCGCATTCACCTTAAAGATATTTCACTATGTGAGTATCCTATAATATGAATGTTGTTGGAGGTGTGGAGATGAAAAGCCAATTTATCAAAGACAAAAGACATATTACTACACAGGACAGCAAAAGGTTGTCATGCAACACTAGAGAAATGAAAGGGGCATTCAAAAGAAGATAAAAAGATATTAAATCAAACAAGGGTTTAAATGAAGAACAGTTAGATTCCCCAATAATAATTCATGTTTTATTATAAAGTTTTAAAAGTGGTTTTCGCTTTTAAAAGTTCACTTTTAATGTTTTAAAAGAAGAGAGAAAGGTTGACATCCAAAATGACAGGGCATTATGAAACAAAAGACTGAATACGACTGTAAGAAAATGATTCTAAGAACCAACCATTGAAATATAATAAAAATAATCTTTATTCTTTCCCTTTATCACAACGCAATAACATGGGTATCGTCAAACAATACCATTTGGCTTTCTAAAGATTCCAAGACTCCCGGAGAATTTCATTTTGATCACGTCAATATGATGCTTAAATCAAAATTTCAATCAAACAGGATGCCAAAAAATAGACCATAATGACCTTTACCTCTTGTTGAGCCTCTGGCCATAGTCATCAGAAAAGTGCCCTTTTCATAACTTATTATTGTTTCCTCTCTCAACTTATTGCTTTCATTTCTGGCCCTAGCTATTAATTAATTACCTTTTTGTCTTTTCTTTTAGCTCACTTTAACATTTTCCCTTGTTGGCTGAGGTCTCAGAGAAATTAGCTAATTATTTAGAATCTAAAAACCCGATCTGACGATGAGTCATCACTCTGGCTAGACAGAGAATTTTAATTTTGGGAGAGGTGGGGGTACTTCGGAAAAATAGCCTTTAATAGATTAGCAGAATATTTCACGCTTAACAAATAGCGTCAATAAGTGGTCGGAATCCCAAGGACAGTCTAATTGTGTAAATATTCAGATATTTTCTGTTTTGTAACCAGTTCATTTGTGTACGTTCAAAAGATTAATTACTATTTACAGGTACCTATTATATTCTAGCCTATTTCATATGTTTCGAAAGTTTGGTACAATATTATCACAGGAGGGCTACTCTCCTACATGATTGAGATACCTTCTAAGAGAGAGGATAATTGGAAGCGCGGTTCAAAAGACTGGGCCAGTTTTTGAGTACTTTCTTCCCAGCCAACCACCGAGCGCGTCGGTCCTAAGTGACATTACGAGTAGACGTGCCAAAAAGATATTTCCAAGATATATTCAAATTTTACCTTTTCAGAAACCATTCAGTAGGTTATGAAGACATAACTGTACGAGCCGTAATTCAATTAGGTTGTTTTATATAGGTTCGGGAGAGTGCAACTCAGTATTGCTGTGGCCTCGTCCTTTGCAACTATAAAGCTCTACTTAAAAACCTTTAGATATATTTATTTCATTTTAGCCAGAGCTAAAGTCAGGGTTTATAACGTAGTCATGGTTCAAGTCCTTATTTTAACTTCATTATTCTTGTAATAGTCATTTCTTTTTTTTACATTATATTTTTTTATACAATTATATATGTATATACTATAAAAAGAAAAAACAAGCTTTTGAAATAACCAGTGTGGTCCGAAAACGTAATTAAAAAAGATGATGATTTAAACTCAAACTGACTCTTACAGACTTTTAGCTACAGTGGCATCTATACTAAAACTTTCTCATTCTGAATTAAATAAGTGACGGTGATCAATCAACTTGTTGCATACACATCTCATATTTTATGTTTCATTGTAAATGATACAGATATGAGATAATATAATATATACAGTGAAAACAGTACTTATTTCAAAAAACATTGGATTCCAGAAAGATCGATAATACAACCGATTTTCTAAATGTATTTATATTAAACAGTTAGATGATCTTGATCCATTTTCAGCTCTTGGCTAGCAATGTATTGGCTAAATTGTATTGATGACACAATTCGTTGATAAAATTTTGAACCTTATTGGAACTTCCAGGTTTGAAAGCATTTTATCCCCTAAGTACATTGAAAATCAGGACTGGACAAATCTCATTTCTAGGGTGGGGCATGATGCTCTTAGAAATCAAAGAATGTTCTAACACGAGCTTAACAAGCGAAAATGTGGAAAGAAGAGAGGTAGTATATTTTAGATGTTAGCTCTTCCTTCTACCCCTCCCCCCCAAAAAAAAAAAAATATGTGACAAACTTAGGGGTTCCGCCCACTTTTCCGTGACTTTCATATAATCTGCTAGATTCGGCAGATGCACGTCTTCCCGTGCTCCAAACTAAATTCCAAATAAATTATGTTATATACTGATGCAAGCTGGATGTCAAATCCATAAGCAATCATGGTACGATGCTTATTTATGTGTACATTTTTGTATTTAGGCGGGTTTATCTCTTATAACCCCGTCTAAGTCAATCCCTAGAAAACATAGTAAATCTTTCAGTGTACCTTGTTCATTATCCTCCCAGTGCTATGAACATCCACCACTATATCCAATGAATCTAATCGCTTTAGCTGGTGCTCATTTGAACTCTGTTCTTGATTGGCCACCCATGCTAGTACCTCAAAAGACTTACTAGAAGTAGGTGACGATGGTCTCTCTGATGCTAGAGACCTTTCTTCAAAGAGTTCCATGCTTTTATGATGTTTAGTCAACAATTCATCAACATCAACTTGTTTAAGACCTATGTCAACAAAAGATGAAATCTGACCATCAGCCGACGAGGCCATAGTACCACCCGACGAAACAATTGTATTGCTGATTGGATCTGTTATTTCTTTTGTTGATGAATGAAGCCATATGTCAAACGACGTTTCTCGAAGATGAGCAGGGAAAACATCTACTCGCACTGCCTCATTTGTTGACAAAACACGATCAGCAGCAGTCTAAGAAAAGAACAGATCTTCCATGATAAAAACTTAACAATTATAATAAATAAATTAATAAATAGCATACGATAAATGTTATCCAATGTTATAATAATATGATATTAAAATCAATAAAAAATACAACAAAAAATATCTGTAAGACTATCATCAAACTTTAAAATATATAATTTTAATTAATAGACAAAAAAATGCCTGTGATCAATGACGAGATTTTTCTTACGTTTTTTTCGTATAATTTACTATAATTTTTTTTCTCAGTTTTTGCCCGTCCTCCTGAAATGTATATTTTCTTGTTTGCAAAACTTATTAAAGTCTTAGATCTTTTCAGGTTCGTTGTTCCTATTCAGCTACAATGTGGTATTTATGAGTACCACAAAGAAAATTGCATAATTTCCGAGGAAGAGTCAAGCTTAGAGCTTCTGGCTGATCGACAAATTTAGAATACGATTTCTTGAGTTGAGAACCAACCAACTTTTCGTTTGCAAAAGAGAAGAAAATCTCCAGTCTTCATAAAACGCTGGGTTTTTTCACAAGTTTTGTTTGACTGGCTCTTTGGCTAGAAGACCTTACCTTAGACCTTCCTGTGCCTCATGAGGCGATTAGGGCATATAAAAAGAGTCGCCAGTCATCTCTCATCACTGCGACCACCCAGACATTTTCCCATTCAGATTGGATTGAGCCATTGAGGTTTGTGAGGTCAGACCAGTAGCTGCTTCCTAGGGTGCTTTTGGGGCGTCCTCTTCTTCTGGTACCACGGGGCTGCCACTGAAGGACGACCTTTGGTAGTCGAGTTTCAGGCATGCGGATCACACGACCAAGGTATGTCCACTTCCTATATTTAATAACTTTTGTTATCAGTGGCTGAGATGTCTTCTGTCGTATAGTAGCGTTTGTTACTTTTTGGACCAGTGAATATTTAGAATGCGCCTTAAAAACATATTTTCGAACGCAAGGAGTTTCTTTTCAAGTATTTGATCTATGTGCCAAGTTTCAGAACCATAGCAAAGTGTTCAGAGGACGTTGTTGTTGAACAGCCTCAGTTTAAGTTGGAGAGATTACATCTGGCTGTGCCAAATTTGAGACGGTCTCCTGAAAGATGCATTAGCCTGGCCAATTCTTAGATTGACTAAGCTAAGAATTTTGAGTCTTCATTTAGTCTTCCAAGTGCGAACACCTCTTTGGATTTATTGGATTGTATAGCCTGCTTTGGACTTGTATTAATTAAGTGCTATGAACTTGAATTAACTCAGTGACCGTAGCTAATTCAGTTGTTATTTCATAATATTTGCTATGGTGGAACTTGACCTCAATTCAGAATGAAAACATTTTTTTTTATTTTAAACTTGCATTAATTCAGTGGTTTAAACTCAAATTATTTCAGTGAATTAGATAATTTTTGGTTTCAAATCATTAAAAAGCGTACCTGGAACAAGCAGAAGAGGAGAAGGAACCTCCCACAAGTGACGTATTGTACCCACCGGTATTAAGTTACCAGTAAATTGCGGAGAAAAGTTGAGGGGGTCCTTACACTTCCCTTGTTCCTAAGTTCCTTCATTCATTCAATTAGTCAATCAGCACAAGGAAAATGGACTCTGATCTTGAACCTTCGGAAAGTTTAGTTTTTTACCCCGTTCTGAACTTTCTTCAGTATAGCTTGGAGAGAGGAATAGAAGGTGCAGTTATTTTAAATAAGCTGTTGACTCTTTTCAGCTGGCTGATATTCCAAAGGGGAAGAAGCTGCTGTGGGAAAAGCTGTCAATTACGGATAATTGTCCTAAACACACGGGACCAAATGCTCTAATGAATCACCCGAACGAGATGCTTGAATATCATTCCTGTTTTCGAGATACGTTCCCCCACAGAGGTTCCATGTTTGCCTGCAGTAGCCAATTCTAGGCTCTTGGCAAAAATTAACACTCTTCAACAGACCTTGCTGCAAATTAAAGGTAAGGTGACTGCTTATGATCTCCACTTCCCACGATTACCAGGAGACGGTGCTGCTTCTATTCCAGTTGTAATGAATCAAGCGACAATTGTTATCACGAAAACACCACGTGATTTTGACAATACATCGAAATGAAAAATTGTGATTGATAATAATTGCCAGACATGAATGTGTTGAGAATATTCGTGCCTCTGGAGACAGAATAATAGTGAATATTGATAGCGTTGAGGCAAGCGGCTTTTGCGATTCAGCCCGATCGGTCTTGCGTGGATCGGATGTGAAAGTTCTGGAAAGGAAGTTCTACCGGAATCGCAAAAGGGATTGGCGACTCGTTTGATTTATCTCTGTTCAAGAACTTTTCTGGAGTTGCTGAAGCCATCCAGATTGGAAATTCCCGGTGTGTCAAAATTGCTTTTAGTGATCAAGGGTCTCTTATTTCGGCTCTTAGACTGGGTTTGAAAATTAAATATGAACTGGTGTGCTACCACTCATTTGAGCATTTTTTAGCTGTAAGACTTAGTGACTACTGTCCTAATTAATGCTTACCTGTCGCATGATAAAAAGTCGGTACTGTCGTTCTCGAGTTTTGCCAAGTCTTGTGATAAGCTACAAGGTCCAATTAGCGGCATTGAATCTCTTAGGTATTCATGGCTTCTTGCTGGTAATCTAAATTACAAAATTCACATATGATGCAGTCGTTGAAGCTCTTTTGTTTGAAGGAATCTAGGAGGCCGATATCGTCAGCGAAAACAACATCTACGAATCTCTTATTATCCAACTGGATTCCATGTACGTCGCAGGTCCAGAGAATATAATCAATGATAAGAATAAATAGCAGTGGTCATAGCAAACAACCTTGTTTCACAGCTATCTTGGTAAAAAAAAAAAAAAAAACGGTAATCCCGCCACTTGTCTTCACGCAGCATTCTGTGGCTTTGTAGAAAGCTTCAATGATTCGAGTAAGCTTATCAGGAAAACCGCAGTATTGGAGAACCTTCCCAAGTATTTGGAAATCTACAGAGTCGAAAGCTTTCTTGAAGTCTATAAAGACCTTGCAAAGCTTATTGCATTATTCATTCGCTTTTTCTAGCAGCTTTCTAAAAGTAAATAAAAGATCAGTGTATGATCAGCTTGTCCGAAATCCATGTTGCTCCTCTTTGAGATGTTCGTTCAACATTGGTTGAATTTTGTAAATAAGTATAGTCACCAATAGTTTGCTAGGTATGGATACAAGGCTGATACCTGTCCAGTTTTAGCACTCTGAAGTGACGCCTTTTTTTAATATTATGACGAGAGTACTTTTTGTCCAATCCTTAGGAATTTCTTCTGTTCTCCAAATTATAGAGAACACGTGATCTATATAGTTATACACGCAGCTAATGAGCGTTTAATTATTTCAGCAATTCGGTCTTTCCAAGGGGACTTTCCAGACGTCAGCTTCTTAGCTGTCTTTGATATCTCCCCACTTGAGGGTTCTTTAATATCAACGGCTAGATTTAGAAATGGCGTGTGTTCTATATCTGGATTTCACGCAGGTAGTGGTCTATTTAACAAATTTTTGATATGCGTCACCCAGGCTTCGTTTACTTTATCAGGGTCAGTAAGAAGTCGTCCAAATTCTTCTTCGACGGTTCCATCTGTCATTTGAACGTTTTACAACTATCTCATTGGTGTTGTGACACACTGACCGGAAGTCTCCCAGTCTAGTAGCTTCTTCAGCCTTCTGAGCTTTCTGTTCAAGACTAAAGCGTTTATTAGCACGGACGCTATTCTTTATAGCCTTACCAAGCATAGCATACTCTAATCCAACAGGGTGTCTCGCACCAGAGGAAGGAGTGCTGAGAAGAGATTTCTTTTTGTCAGCCCTCTTCTTGATCACATCCCACGATTCGATGGAGATTCATTCATCCTTTGGCGACCTTTTTATACCAAGCGTTTCGTAGGCAGTATTATAGTAGGCTTTTCTGATATCAGTCTAAGCTGTATCTGGACTTTCATCTAGCAGCAGACCCAGGGTTTCAAATCTGTTGGTCAGTTTTAACACAAACTGTGACCGAATTTCTAAGTAACTCAGTTTCTCGCAATCATAGGGCCACTGCCTAGCTGCCCTCGCCTTTCTTAGGGCAGACAACTATACTCTGACTTTTGCAGCCATTAGGCACGGTCAGAGAAGAAGTCATCACATAAACGCACGCACATCACATAACGACGTCTGCCACTTCTTACCAATACGAAAGTGGTCGATCTGGTCTTTGTGACAAAATCAAGTGAAATCTAGGAATTTTTATTTCTAAACAAGTTCACAACAACAATTAACAAGGCTGTCAACCGGCCAGCTGAATCTTTGTGCAAAAACAAAAGATTAATCAGACAACAATTTGAGTTTTAAACAGATACCACAGTTGGATTTTAGTCCGTTTTCAGAAAGGGAAGCTACTTTTTTAATTTGTATAATTTAAGGTGTAAAATCAGGAAAAATACTAACTTTAAGATGTATTAATACATTTTCTATCTCTTTAAAATAAATTGCGGAATTGCAGTTTTTCAGAATAAGCTTACGTTTTGGACTGAGTCCATTAGTGAACAAAGCCTCGATATAGTCTGAACTGACAAATTCAGAATAGATTAATTAATTCTTTTCAGTGCAGATTTTGATCAGTTTTAAAGCTCTAGTCTTAAAGCACGCAAAAACTCTAGTTAAATTTAACTACTACTACTACTACTACTACTACTACTACTACTACTACTACTACTACTACTACTACTACTACTAATAACTCACTGCAGCACAAAGCCGCCTGAGGCCAACACAGCCACGCACGCTCCTCCTCTAACCTAGTCTATTTAAAGCCTCCCTCTTTACACCCTCCCAGGAAGTTCCCATTTCCTTTAAATCTTTATTTATGACATCCTCCCAACCCAGACAAGGACGACCTGCTTTCCGTGTAGCCCTAGACGGTTGGCCAAAAAGGACAATCTTCGGTAATCTGTCATCCTTCATCCGTAGAACGTGGCCTAGCCATCTCAACCTTTCTTTCATTATAGCCCCAAAAAGCGGGATTGAACCACATTTTTCGTACAACCTACTGTTTGAAATACGGTCAGTCAGCCGGGTACCCAGAACAATCCGTAGGCAATTTTTCTGGAAAACATCTAGTAAATTTTCATCTGCTTTTCGGAGTGCCCATGCTTCAGAGCCCTATTTGACCACTGTCATCAATGTAGCTTCCAGTATTCTAATCTTGGTATGTAGACTTATCTTTCTATTCTTCCAAACTTTCTTTAACTGTGAAAAAAACACCCTGAGCTTTAGCTATTCTACTTTTAACATCTTCACTGCTCCCACCATCTTTACTAATAATACTACCAAGGTAACTCAAGCTCCCAACCTGATCAATCTTTTCGTTACCTAATGTCACCTGTTCATCTTCACTTATTCCTAGCCTTAGTGACTTAGTCTTCTTAACATTAATTTTCAAGCCTATTTTAGCACCCTGAACTCGTAAAACCTCTAAAAATTCATTCATTTGGCTCACACTTTCATCTAATATGCATAAATCATCAGCATAATCTAAGTCCAGGAGCGTTCTTCCTCCCCATTTGATTCCATGGTCTCCAATTGCCTTTCCTGTGCTCCTTAAGACGAAGTCCATCCAAATGATCCATATAAAGGGGGATAGAACACAACCCTGCTTAACTCCTGATTTAATAGAAAACCAGTTGCTAACCTCATTTCCTAGCTTAACCGCAGCAGTATTATTCTCGTACATAGCGCAAATAACTTTAATGTATTTTTCTGGTATACCATATAACGATAAGACCTTTGTTAACGCTGTTCTATCAACATAATCGAAAGCTTGCTCATAATCGATAAAACTAAGGACCAAAGGTGTTTGACAACGAAGGGACTTCTCAATTATTAAACTAAGAGTGAAAACATGGTCGACACATCCTCTACCTTTTCTAAAACCGCATTGTTCTTCCCTTAAAACTTTGTCTACAGCATGTCTCAGTCTAAAAAGTATCATATTACTCAGTAATTTGCTACCTACAGAGACTAGACTAATGCCTCGATAATTACGACACTCACTCTTGTCACCTTTCTTATAAAGTGGTTTAACTAAGGTTTTCCTAAAATCATTGGGCACTTCCCCTATTTCAAAAATCATGCTCATAATCTTCGGTAGCTTATTCCTAACCTCAGAGCCACCATATTTAAGAAACTCATTAATCATACTATCAACACCTGGGGCCTTATTATTTTTTAATCCTTTTAGTACTGTCGCTAATTCTTCCTCACTAAACAAATCTTCCTTCACATTCAAGGTATCACAAACTTTTTCATTTTCATCTATATCTTTTCTTGCAACTGTATCTCTGTTTAGCACATTCTCAAAATGTTCCACCCATCTTTCTTTAACTTTTTCCTTATCACTAATTGTGGCCCCATTTTTATCTTTAACTGGGACTAGTCCGGATTGGCTACTCCCTTTCAATTTATTAACATGCCAGTATAATATTTTACTATTATGCCGTCTAGCCGCATCTTCCAGATCCTCAGCAATTTTATCCATCGCCTCCACTTCACATCTCCTTAGTTCATATTTTAATGCTTTCTCCACTTTCTTTACATTCCTTTTGTTTTCATACAGCCTATCACTCAGATAATTCTTATACAAACCCCTTCTACTCTCTATTAAACCTAAAGCTTTTTCACTAATATTCCTAGTTGCAGTCTTAGCACTCTTCCCTAGGACACCATCAGCAACTTCAGAAATTGTTTTTCTGAAATTATTCCACCCATCTTCCACGTTGTCAAATTTTAAACCCTCAAGTTTAGTACTCAACTGTTCCTGGAATTTTTTTCTCAAATTTTCATCCTGAAGTCTACCAACATCATAACTTTCCGGGAGGGAGTTACCCTTCCGAATTTTCAGCTTTAAATTAACCTTAGACACTACTAGATGGTGATCTTTACTTTTAACATCAATAACGGCACTCCTATACACCCTAGTATCTTGTATTGATCCTGCTAGTCTTCTGTTTACTATAACATAATCAATAAGGTTTGATGTCTTACCATCACGTGAATACCATGTCAACTTATGGGCCATTTTGTGACCAAACACCGTATTGGTTATAACTAGGTTGTTATACCTACAAAATTGTAAAAGCCTATAGCCATTACTGTTTTCTTTTCCTACACCAAATTTACCTAGGCTAGGATACCATCTATCCCTATTTCTACCAACCTGAGCATTAAAATCTCCTAGCAAAAACACCATATTTCTACCTGGTACCCTGTCTATTTGCTCCTGTAACTGTAAGTAAAAAGCATCTGAGTCACTAGTATCTCCATCAGTTGGTTCAATGGGGGCATATACTACTATAACTGATACCCTAAACTTTTTAGTCATAAAATGAGCAATTAGTATTCTATTATTAATACCTTCCCAGCCTAAACAAGACTTAGCAGCTTCCTTATTCATCATGAGCCCTACTCCCTGTCTATGTACCCCATCCTTCCTGCCTGAGTAAACAAATTCTATGTCACCTAATTTCATGCTTCCTACCCCTGGGATATGAGTTTCTGAAACTCCTAATAAATCCAGTTCAAACCGTCTGAATTCGTCAGTCAAAATGTCGATGCGATAGTCATTTTTTAACGTCGTAACATTCCAAGTTCCAATTTTCATGTTCTTTAAATCTTTGAAATTATTTTGGCCTCAAGAAAAGCAGTGATCCCGGATACCAGTGCAGGATGGGGACCAACATATCTTCTCAAGTCTAAACCAAAGCGCTTAAGCCGGCTTAGAACCGGACAGCAAGAAGTCCCTTGGGCACTTGTGATGAGGTCGGAAGAGCCAAGAGCTTCTTCCCACCAAGTTTCATTACGATCTCCCCACTCTAACTGTTTTCAAAGATTTCCGGTTTTCCCCTCCAGCTCACCCCAATGTCACCAGATCTGGTCAAGATTTAAAATAGCAGCTATGAGACACGAGATCCTTCTAAATATCAAATTTCATTAATATCCGATAACTCGTTCGTAAGTTAAAAATACCTCATTTTTTTCTAATTTTTCCGAATTAACAGTCCTCTCCCTCTCTCCCAGATGGTCGAATCGGGGAAACGACTATTTTTAATTTAATCTGGTCTGGTCCCTGATATGTCTTCCAAATTTCATTGTCCTAGCTTATATGGAAGTGCCCAAACTAGCAAAAGCAGGACAGACAGACCTACACACCGAGAGAAATTGCGATCGCTTTATGTCACTTGGTAAATACCAAATCCCCTAAAAAACAATTTAGATAGGTCACGAGTTTGAGATAAGTCGGTTAGAGCCCTAATTTTGGGAAAGAACTCGTGTGACGTTAGTGACGACGAAAAACTGAGTGAACTTATATTTATATACAAATCATGTGTCCCCTGGGAGTGGTCGTATTGGTTTTCGTATCTATGACGAATGCAAAATTACACAAAAAGGCAACATGATTTGAACAAATAAAGAAGAAGGCATGGAACAAGGAACAAATCACTCTGAACAGCTACAGAAAAAGGCATAGAACAAAAAACAGCGAAGATCACATTGTTTTGCAAACGAAAATGCTACACAACAAAATCTGCAGTTAGAATTGCAAAACTACAATAGATTCAAGAAAGAGAATTCTTAGCTCGTCTGTGACTAATAAAAAGAAAGGATGAATTAATTTTTAGAGTTAGTGACGCGTTCAAAATTACACAAGATGGCATTACTCAGAACAGCAAAAGAAAAGGGCATAGAACAAGAAACAGCAATAAATCACATTGAATTGCAAACGGAAATGTGATTTAATACTAAAGATAATCCAATAATTATGCTATTACATAGTTTAGATGGTTCAGGAATTACAACAGAATAAGGAAAAAAGTGGAAAGGCAGGCAGAATCGTCACCAGAATAACACTAAAACAATGTTAAAAAGTAATAAATTGGAAAAAATTAATAATTTGCCAATTATTTAGAAGGATCCACAAAAGTAATAATTGGCAGAAAAAGCAGCTTACCTCTAAGGATTTTTCACTGGCAAGGATTTCACGAACAATTGATGTTCCATCTGCTGTAGGTTGATTTCTAATAGAACTATCCATCCTTACCTGTAAGAAGAAATGGTATAAAGAACAAAAATGATGCAATGAACAAACTGAGCCACTGAAAAAGAGCTCAAAATTTTAATACATTATTAAAAGAAGAGGAAAAATTCAAAGTAATACTATCTATGCAGAAAAAGAGCGATATTTATAGAAATGAACCAAGTTTAAAAGATCAAAAGTCCAAAGAAGAAACAAGTCCAAGTTGGGAATACTGCAAACACTGCTGAATAAGTGAGCACTCTTATCTTTACAAAAAAAGCTAAGATTTTGCAATTAAAATAGATGTAGAGCCTTAGAAAGTGGAGTAAAAACCTGCATAACAAAAACAACGCTAGCTTTGGTTGAAAAAATCTTAGTACAAAAAAAAAGAAAAATGGGCAAGTTTAGCTGGGTTATTCGAGACTTGGCTAGGTCAAAAACTTTAGCAATCATTCCCAGGAATAAAGAGATTGTAATTTTTCACAGAAGAGGGAAGAAAGCTGTAGAGGACCCAATAAGAGGGCAAAAACAGAGCTTTTCAGTTGTTGGTTTGAAACTTACGCCCAAAAGTGCCAGGGTTTGCAGATGGGTTGAAATAGAAAACTATTCAGGCGTTATTTGTCTCGACTGTCTATTTGCCTTGAAAGTTTCAGAATTATACTATAGATTGAAGGGAATTCTTGTTTCTGAAGGATGAGGGTTAGGTGGCCACAAAATGACCTGTAAACAGTTTGAATCTGGTCAATTGAAGACACCCTACAGACCCCAAGCCACGAGGACGCTCAAATAAAACCAGGCCGTGCATACTCCCTCCCCCCCCCACAAAACAAGAGCTAAGAGCTCATATGGCACTTATGACGAGGTCAGAAAAGTCAAGAGTCCAGAGCTCACACGGTATGAGCTCTAGCAAAATTGTAAGAATTAATGGATCGATTTAAAAGGAAAATCAGAGGCTTAATGCCGGTCAGGTTTTAAAATAAGAGGTCTGAGTCAAGAGGTCCTTCTAAATATCAAAATTCATTTAGATCCGATCACCAACTCGTAAGTTAAAAATACCTCAATTTTTCTAATTTTTCCTCTACATTCAGCCCCCCAGATGGTCTAATCTTGGAAAACTACTTTATCAAGTCAATTTGTACAGCTCCCTGACACGCCTACCAATTTTCATTGTCTTAGCACGTCCAGAAGCACCAAACTCACCAAAGCACTGAACCCCGCCCCCTAACTCCCCCAAAGAAAGCGGATCCAGTCCCGTTACGTCAATCACGTATCTACTACATTTGCTTATTCTACCCGCTTATTCTCTCCACTCTAATCGTTTTCCAAGATTTCAGGTTTCCCCCTCCAGCTCCCCAAATGCCAACAGATCTGGTCAGGATTTGAAATAAGAGCTTTGAGACATGAGTTCCATCCAAATATCAAATTTCATTAAGATCTGTTCACCCATTCTTAAGTTAAAAATACCTCAATTTTTTCAATTTTTCCAAATTAACAACCCCCAGCTCCTCCAAAGAGAACGGATCCGTTCCAGTTATGTCAATCACGTATCTATAGCTTGTGCTTATTCCTCCCATCAAGTTTCATCTCGATCTCTCCACTCTGAGCACTTTCCAAGATTTCTGGTTTCCAAAATTTCTTTTTCCCCCCTCCAACCCTTTATGTCCCCGGATCCGATACGAATTGAAAATGGAGAATCTGAGACATAAGATTCTTCAATACATCAAGTTTAATTAAGATCCAATCATCCATTCGTAAAATACCTTAATTTTCACGTTTTCCAAGAACTCCGGTTTCCCCCTCCAACCCCCCCCCCATTATCGTATCTGGTCGGAATTTAAATTAAGAGTTCTAAAGCACAAGATTCTTCTTGTGCTAAAACCTCTGAGACACGATATCCTTCCAAACATGAAGTTTCATTAAGATCCAATCACTCCTTTGTAAGTTAAAAATACCTCATTTTTTCTAATTTTTCAAAATTAACCCTCCTCCCCTCAATTCCCTTAAAGAGAGCGGGTCCGTTCCATTTATGTCAATCACGTATCTAGGACTTGTGCTTATTTTCCCACCAAGTTTCATCCCAATCCCTCCACTCTTAAGTGTTTTCCAAGATTTTAGGTTCCCCCCCCAATATCATCAGATGCAGTGGGGATTTAAATTAAGAGTTCTGAGCCAATTTATCCTTCCAAACATCAGATTTCATTAAGATCTGATAACCCGTTCATAAGTTAAAATACCTCATTTTTTGAATTTTTCCAATTTACCGTTCCCCCACTACCTCCCTCCCCCCCCCCAGATGATCGAATCAGAAAAACGACAATTTCTAATTTAATCTGGTCTGGTTCCTGATACGCCTGACAAATTTCATCAAGACAGACAAACAGACAGACTGACCAACCAACAAAATTTGCAATCACAATAGGTCATTTGGTAGACACCAAGTGCCATAAAAAGTGAAAAAACGACTGGAAACCAGAATTTTCCTAATCAACCTGAAATGTATATCGCTAAGTCCCTAGAACCAGAACAGTCAAACACAAAACAAAATGGAAGGAACCAAATGTTTCCTGGTTGAATTTGAAACCACCAACCCCACATAACCCTGAAACCTCTTAGCAATGCTCATAAGGCCCGTCTTACCTCTCAACCTCTTTGCTTTTAGGCATGTGAATGACATATTTATGCTGTAGTTGAACAATTGATTTTTGAAGGAGGAGTAACTAACAATTTTAGGAAACCCTTAATTACACAACTGTATAAGAAAGGTTATAAGAGTGAGTGTAGTAGTTCTCGAGGCACTAGCCGGGTCTCTATAGGTAGCAAATATGATACTTTTTAGAAGTAGATGTGCTGCAGACAAAGTTATAAGAGAAAAACAGTGCAGTTTTAGAAAGGTAGAGGATGTGTCAACCAAATTTTCACTCTTAGGTTAATAATTGAGAAGTGTCTAAGTTATTGAACACCTTTGGTACTCAGTTACATATACTGTGAGCAAGCGTTTTATTCTGTTGATAAGACAGCTTTAGTGAAGGTCTTATCCTTGCATGATGATGATGATGATCTATCTGCTGATGATGAACACTGTATATGTGTTCGAAATATCCCGTTAAAAAAAAATTTATATCTGTTCACTGCCAATTAAAAAGGTTTCATTCCTTTTTTGAACTGTTATACTTTCGTCATGGAAAGGCAGTGTAGTCTTTGAAGTTATCTTGAAAAGGCAAGGAAAGCCCCAGCTTCCTTAATTCAATGCCATCAAATGGTGAGAAAGAACTGGAGCTTGATTCCCAATAAGATCATATATTTATATAGGACAGTAATTAGACCTATTCTGTCATATAGAATAGGTGTTTGGGTCAATTCAACTCACATTTGTAAGCCTCACAGCCCCCTTAATAAGGATGCAAAGGCTAGCATACCTAATAATTACATGAGCATATCATGAAACTACAACAACATCCATAGAGTTTATACTGGGGCTTCAACCCATAGACAATATTCTAGAGGAAAAAGCAGTTAAAGTTCTGTCAGACTATGGATGATCTGTCTATGAGCCCACAGCCCTCTTGGCTAAGTGGTTGGCCTGCTGGTGTGAGAATTCTTTGTCCAAGCGCATAGGTTCAATTCCTGTTGTGACCAATTATATGGCTGAGGACGAGGGTCAGTGGCGTGGGTCAACTCAGCCAGAGTCGACCCAGCTCTAAGTGGGTACCTGGAAATCATGTGAGGGAGGTAAGCAGGAAGGGTGTGTGAAAGCACAGGATGGTTGGCGCCTGCCCTCCATTGCTCTTCCTGGCTGAAGGGCCATGAAATGGGGATCAGCACTGCTGGTTTGGACCTTAAGGGTCTATGCCGTCTTACTTACTTACTTCTTAAAATGAACCCAAAGACAGCAGATACAAAATGGGAAGAAAAAAGAACATGTTGGCATCTGTAGCTCATTGTTTCAGTGCAATGAGCTGCAGATGCCCAAAGATAAAACTATCCCAATAATAAAATCAGAGAGGCAATTGGCAGCAGGTAACAATCTTTTCTACCCTACATAGTGCTACATACAAACATATAAACTACATACATATACGTAGAAACATACTTTTCTCTAGCAAGGAAAAATCTCTTAACTGCAGCCTTGAAGGAAGCCAGATGACTCAAATTTCTTATTTCAATTGGAATAATATCCCACACAGAGGGGGCAAAATTTCTAATTAAAAAAGAAGCTCTAACCATATTTCTAAATGGGTATACCAGATTTGATGTCCCTAATGTATCATGGCTATGGACATCACTATTCATGGGAAAAAAAATTCGAAAGAAGAGGGAAGGACATTAATGATACTTTTATATGTGAAAATACTAACTTGGCAATTTTTTTTTTTGAAACAACAAAAAAAAGTGTAAAGTTAAGTGTCAAAAGTTTAGTGTAAAGCTCCTTAATATTATGAGTAAACAAAGTTTTAGATGACAGAAGTATAAAGGCTTTATGTTGGATTTTTCTATAACAGGACACAAAATTACTAGCCCATACAGAGTAACCATAACAAATGTATGAGAAAAAATAGTGAAATAAAGCAATCAAAGAATTTTCTGGGATACTAGGCTTTTAATTCGGCAAAGCACACCCAGAGATCTGGACAACTTTGAAGCTATAATATTTGAATGTGTTTTCCACAATAGATTTTCATCAATCCAAAACCCAAATATTTTGTTACCTTTACTCTTTTTATTTGATTTCTATTTAATATTAATTCTAAATTAGTTTCAATACTAGAGATTCAAGAGAATGTAATTAGTTTTAGTATACTTTAATGTCAAAAGATTGAAATCTGTCCACTCAAAAAACTCAGTCATTGCCATTATCATTTTATCAAAAAGTAGATCAACTGATGGAGCAGCTACATATAAAAGGGCTACATCTAAATTTTATCAAAAAGTAGATCAACTGATGGAGCAGCTACATGTAAAAGGGTATCGTCTACAAAAAGGGTTATACCAGCCTCTGGCAAATAATACTTAATCTAATTTATAAAAATTGAAAATATAAGAGGACCTAGCATAGAACCTGGGGTATTCCACAAGTTATAGAACTAGCTGCAAAAGTAGAACACCCCTTCACTACAATTGGCTTCTGGTCACTTAAATAAGGTTAAAACCAAGACAAACTCTTTCCAGTCACACTGACTTTTTTCAGCTCAAGTAATAACTGTTTATGGTAAAGCATGTCAAAAGCCTTCTTCAGATCCAGGAATAAAGCAACTGGAATCAGTCCTGCTTCAAACAACCTATTTATCCAGTCAACAAGTTTAATAGTTAGACATTCTTTTCTGTAACCAAATTGGGTATTTATAAGAATTTTACTACTTTCAATGTAATTAGTTAGCCTGGATCCAATCACCTTTTCATATATTTTTGAAAAAAAAGGGAGGATAGAAGTGGGTGTTTTGTTTAAAGGTTTGTCTCTCTTACCTCCTTTGTGCAGTGGTATTATATAGCCACCTTCAAAACTTCCCAGAAAATTCATTTTTCCATAGATTTATTAATCAAATTACCTACAACTGGTGTTATAAATGGTTTAGCAATCTTAAGAGAAATCCTGTATACACCAGTTGAATTTGATTGCATTCTACTGATAATTTTACTCACTTCATTTATAGTACAAGCATTAAAAACCAACTGACTTTCTACTGGAACTTCCAATCTACTGGTATTCCACTAATTCCAATTTCTACTGGAACATTCTTTTCCAAGCATCCTTGCAAAGTTTCACTCTCTCAATATAAAAATATTCACAAAAACAACTGGCAATATCCTTTGGAGTAGTCAAATTCTCCCCCCCCCCTCTCTTATTGTAATATATTAATAACTTCTATTTTATCCTTTTGAACCAGGAGTACATTTATCGTTTTCAATGTGTTTTTTTTCATATCCCATCTGTGCTTTGTAAATTCATTTATAAATTAATTTTTTCAGCTTTCCATTTCGATTTGTTTTAAGTATTCTGGCAAATATTAAACTGCTGACAATTAATGACACATATTTCACCTAGGTATATTTTATACAATTCATTTTTTCAGCTTTTAGAATTTAGATTACCCTTCTTTGGGAATGTTGTTCTATCCCTTTTAAGTCTTCTACAGAGACATTTCTCATTCAATATCTTTGTAAACATTGCAATAAAAATATCATACATAACCAACAGGTTATCTTCTTCAAAACTGGAGTAAAATCTACATCACCCATTAATTTCTCAAATTTTTTGAAGTTATCTTTTCTTAATTCATGAAAAAATGTTTTATTTATTTGACCAGCCTTAGATATAATCCTGTAAGATTTTTTATTTTACTAAAAAGACAGAGATGGTTGGATTTATCTGTAAGTAAAACATCAGCATATGAACTTTCAAGCAGCTTTCCATCCATAAATATATTATCAATCAGCATTGCAAACTTATCAATTACTTGTGTAGGGATAGTTACCAGGGGGTACTGGAATGGTGAAATCACTGAATTAAGAAAATCTGGATAGCTTGTACTTTTAAGATGGTCAATATTGAAATCGCCCATTACTAGTTTATATTTATGGTCATTATTAAATTCCTCCATCTCCTCAATATAGATATCCTTATTAAATTACTATGTCTTATAGACATAACCAAAAACTACACTTTTTATCAGATTTATCACTGATTTCAATAAGAAGAGTCTCAAGCCTTCCTTCAAGCCACAGTATTAGATCCTCCCTCACCAAATGCAAAACTCCTTCCTTTATCAACAAAACCAGACCCCTTTGATCCATAACATGACATACTGATCACTGAGTGACCTAACTTTCAAGATGGCTGAACTATTTTCTAGCTTGGCTAGTACATGGCCACCATCAGTCCAGATATTCTTAACTCCCCATTTGTCAGGTGCCAGATTCAGCAGTTACTTGCCATTTGGGGTTAAATACTTTCAATCTGGCCAGCTTCTTTTTGTTCATGAACATGTGCTTTGCATATTTAAAAGAATAAGTGACAAGAATGGACAGGAGAATATTCTCTGCTGAACTAACTCAAGTGTGTAAGCATTCAGTTGAATTGGTGTCACTAGCAAGGACTAGCAGCAGAGAATATTCTCTGCTGAACTAACTCAATTATGTAAGTGCTCAGTTGATTTGATGTCACTAGCAAGCACACAGATCCCCATCTTAGCATTGAATAGCTCTAGGATGCTACTGATCAGTGTTTCTCCACTTATCTGAGACAGTCCATGGCTTGGAAGAATGTTGAATTTTCTTTCCTGTTCCAAATTTTTGTTGCAGTATTTGAGAATTCTGACACAATTTACCAGCACTGTTATTTGAACTTGAAACCCCTTGAACATCTTTTCAATATTTGAAAATTTAAAACTGTAATCTAGACTGATTGCGTTTTAGACCTTGGTGACAATAATGTTAATTACTTGTTCACTGATCATGCTTTTGCTGCCTAAACATTACTCAATCACCTGTTTGTAAATATCCTGACAAAGATTATCTTTCAATTTGGCAATTTCAATCTGCAAATTTAATAGAGCAGACGAGAGTGAAGAAACACTGTTTGTTGAAGCAGCACCAGAATTTCCCATTATTTCTTGATACACCTTCAGAAAAGTGTCAAGTTCAGTAAAAACACCTTGGGCTCCTTTTGCTTGTTTGTTTTTTCTTTGAAGCTTTGGCATAATTCCCTTTGGATGGCAAAATGAATCCCTTACTCATTGATGCTTTTTTGTGTGATCTATAGAATAATACTTGATAAGATTTTCCTTTCTTTGATGCAGTAATACCAACTATTTTAACAGTCCACAAAGGATAGCTGTAGAATATACCAAATGCAACATTATTAACTCTGTATGAAATCACAAACTTGATAATATCTAATTTCCTGATTCTCAATAATGTCTAATTTTGTAAAGCAAACCCATCAAACAGGTTTTTACATAGCAAGTATTTATTGACAGCTAGCTATTACACAAGTAATATAGTCTATAAATAATAGCCTATTTCAATTATTCCACTTTTTTGAACTTCTATAATCCCTGAAGGTCACAGTCAAAATAGTTCAAACTGTTGATAGTGATAAAAGGCTGTAAAATATCAAAATAATAATCCTTTATGAAACTCTGGATAAACAATAGGCCTATACACTGGTTTTGATCTTAAAGGTCAAAGGCAGATGAAAGACTGAGTGTAATCATTATGCATCAATAATTTTGTAAAATGCTAATTATAGTCAGTTTCAAATTAAGAGAAGTTTAAGGAAATTTAACCCTGAAACTTTTATGACACTATAAAGGATAATGGTATGCCTAATGGTAGAATATTAGGGCCATATTTGATTCATTTACCATATCAGCATCAACTGCAATGTTTGGGACTCCCTTCCCACCAGTTTGGACAGGATTGACCTGATCAATACATTCTGTATTATCAAGGGTGTTGATAATGTGGACTGGGTTGATTTCTTGAAGAACAGTCATTACTCAGCCACTTTACAAAACTTTTATAAACCCTATCAAGCTTTTCAAAATTTCAAGAAATATGACACCCTTTACAGTGTTGCCAACGCTTCGGAAGAAACAGTACCACACAACGCTCCAAAATTGTACCACTGATTAAAAAATTGTACCATATCTATTTTTTTGCGTGTCGTGCAACGGGCAAGACGAAGTTTTTTTTTGGAAGACCTCCTTTCTCCTGCAGAGACCATTTTGGTGTCACTCCTCCAAATACCTATTTCATCTCCTCACCTATTTTGTGCCTACCCTACCGATGGTTCATCCTATTTACTGCTTCACGCTATATTATGACCGCAAGAGGCCAAAAACAGGCACTTAAATAAATGTGTAAAGGAAAACTTAAAACTCTAGAAGAGAAAACAAATAAAAACTATAATTGACTGGGCGTCCTGACGCCCAGTCAAATGTTATTGTACCATATTGTACCACATTTTGTAAAATGTACCAGGAAATTTTTGATTGTACCAGAATGTACCTTTAGAGGTGAAATGTACCAAAATGGTACAATTGCACCGCTGTTGGCAACACTGACCCTTTGTTGCCGATGGGACGGCATCATGGAGAGGTGTCATGTAAGTAAAAATTGATGTCTTTGGGGTATCCTTCCTAACGAAATGGGGTAAACAATTTTGTGAAATGTCTTGTCACCTAAGTTTGCTTTGTTTCACAGTGATAGATTTTTTATTGAAATATGCACAAAAAAAAGTGAAAATAGTAGGGGAAAATCGAGCCTAACTCAAAAAATTACTATGGGAAAATACAATCGCTAATACTAAATTCAGGATTTCCTTATCATTTTTCGGAATCTTCATCAGTTTTTGGTCACTAATAGCTTGTCCAGGCTATACGTTTTTTGGACACCTGGGAGAGAAAATAAAAAATTGTTATATCTAGTCTTTATCTATTCTATGCCACATTCGAAATTAGTGGGTAGCTTTTAATTTTCCTTTCCTAGCACTTTTTTTGAAAACCAGTGCATACTACCGTTTTTCTCAATTTCTTTTCATTTTCTGCCCTTCTGATTTATTGGTCTTGAAGAAAAAACTTCAGACAGATATTTGACATTCCCAGCAACTCGTTGCAATTTCTAAAGAAGTGGGCAGTCTTCATGTATTCAAAAAGATGAGAATGCTAGATAGTTGCCACCTCAGCAATTATGAAAAATGACATCTCCCTATTACTCATTTTTTTTCTTTTTTTAGCTTTAGACCCTCCATAATTCAACAATAGCTTTTACCAAAGCTGAAAATAGTTTAATTGTTAGTAACATTTTTTTACAATTTTCTCTGTTCCACGGTAGTACATGATAAGCAAGCTAAAAAACAAGAGCTAAGAGCTCATATGGCACTTGTGACGAAGCGAGAAGAGATAAGAGCCAAGAGATCATATGGTATGAGCTCTAAAAAAATTCTATGAATCAAAAGATTGATTTAAAAAGGAAAATGAGAGGCTTAATGCCGGTCAGGATTTAAAATAACAGCTCTGAGTCACGATGTCTTTCTAAATATCAAAATTCATTAAGATCCGATCACCCACTCGTAAGTTATATATACCTAATTTTTTCTAATTTTTCCTCTCCCTTTAGCCCCCAAGATGGTCGAATCTGGGAAAACGACTTTATCAAGTCAAAATTGTACAGATCCCTGACACGCCAACCAATTTTAATCGTCCTAGCACGTCCAGAAGCACCAAACTCGCCAAATCATAGAACCCCTCCCCCCAACTCCCCCAAAGAGAGCGAATCCAGTACGATTCTATCAATCACGTATCAAGGACATTTGTTTATTCTATCCACCAAGCTTCATCCCGATTCCTCCACTCCAAGTGTTTTTCCAAGATTTCCCCCTCCAATTCCCCCCAATGTGAAAAGATCTGGTTGGGATTTGAAATAAGAGCTCTGAGACATGAATTCCTTCTAAAAATAAAATTTCATTAAGATCCAAACATCTATTCGTAAGATAAAAATACCCCAATTTCACGTTTTCCAATAATTCCGGTTTCCCCCTCAAACTCTTCCCCCCCCCAATGTCACAGGATCTGGTAGGAATTTAAAATTAGAACTTTAAAGCACAAGATCCTTCTAAATATCAAATCTCATTAATATCTGGTAACCCTTTCGTAAGTTACAAATACCTCAATTTTCAAAATTACCCCCCCCCCCCCAATTTCAACAAAGAGAGCAGATCCGGTCCGGTTATGTCAGTCACGTATCTTAGACAGGTTTCTATTCTTCCCATCCAGTTTTATCCTGATCTCACCGCTTTAAGAATTCTCTAAGATTTCCGGTCCCCCCAACTGCCCCCCACCCAAGTACGCTTGATCCGGTTGAGATTTGAAATACGAGATTTGAGTTACGAGGTCCTTCTAAATATGAAGTTTCATGAAGATCCGATTATTCCTTCGTAAGTTAAAAATACGTAATTTTTTCTTATTTTTCAGAATTAGCCCCCCCCCCCCAATAGAGCGGATCCGTTCCAATTATATAAATCACGTATGTAAGACTTCTGCTCTTATTTTTCGCACCAAGTTTCATCCCGAATTCTCCAATCTAAGCGTTTTCCATGATTTTAGGTTCCCCACCCCAAACTTCTACCAAAGTCACCAGATCCGGTCAGGATTTAAAATAAGAGCTTTGAGACACGATATCCTTCTAAATATCAAATTTCATTGAGATCCCATCACCCGTTCGTAAGTTAAAAAGTACCACTTTTTTCTAATTTTTCAGAATTACCCCCTCCCCCAACTACCTCAAAGAGAGCGGATCCATTTCGGTTATGTCAATCATGTATCTAGAACTTGTGCTTATTTTTCCCACCAAGTTTCATCCCGATCCCTCCACTCTAAGTGTTTTCCAAGTTTTAGGTTTCCCCCTCCCAACTCCCCCCCCAATGTCACCAGATCCGGTCGGGTTTAAAATAAGAGCTCTGAGACACGATATCCTTCTAAATATCAAATTTCATTGAGATCCGATCACCCGTTCGTAAATTAAAATACCTCATTTTTTCTAATTCTTCAGAATTACCCCCCCCCCCCCAACTACCCCAAAGAGAGCGGATCCGTTCCGGTTATGTCAATCATGTATCTAGGACTTGTGCTTAATATTCCCACCAAGTTTCATCCCGATCCCTCCTCTCTAAGTTTTTTCCAAGTTTTAGGTTTCCCCCTCCAAACCCCTCCCCCCCCCCAATGTCACCAGATCTGGTCGGGATTTAACATAAGAGCTCTAAGACACCATATCCTTATAAATATCAAATTTCATTAAGATCTGATCAACAGTTCGTAAGTTAAAAATACTTCATTTTTTCTATTTTTTCCGAATTAACTGGCCCCACCCCCCCCCCCCACCCCCCAGATGGTCAAAATGGGAAAACGACTATTTCTAGATTATGCTGGTCCCGTCTCCGATGCGCCTGCCAAATTTCATCGTCCTAGCTTACCTGGAAGTGCCTAAAGTAGCAAAACCGGGACCGACAGACCGACAGACAGACCGACAGACCGACAGAATTGGCGATTGCTATATGTCACTTGGCTAATACCAAGTGCCATAAAAAGGATTAAGACAGTTTGTATTTTGAATGTGCCCAAATAATTCTCACCTTCTCTCCTCCCCAAAAGAAAGTAATTAGTGACATCTTTGTCTTCAGTTATAATTACCGAAGTTTTGCAAAAGTTTTATTTCATTTTATTTTATAATGGATTCTAATTCCCCTCCCCACGTTTTTTCAAAGCATAACCGTACCAATTGTTTTTTTTTTAGTAAAAATAACTAGAGTGCATATCAAAACCAAATGCTGAAGATGTTTGAAGACATGAGGACTAAGTTTGGAAACATACATCTGATTTCATGTACATTAGCCGTTTTATTAGCCCAGGGAATATTGCTTTATATCAAATATCTATTTTTCACAATAATTGATATAGTTTGCACATGGCCCTGAGATAGGATGTTGTCTGGAAAAACGGATGGAAAAAGGAAAAAATAAAAAAATGGTAAAATACTGTTGATATGAACAGGAATAAGTTATAAGGAGAATTATCATATTAAAGTCAAAGGAAGCGTTGCAAAGAACCATTCATACAGGCTGAAAAAGGTTGGCTTAAATGTTCCGTATAGACTTTTGGAAATATATTACTCCCTTTCCTCGACTAGCACATTCTGTGACTATGAAGTGCAATATATTGGTCACAATAGATGATACCCCTGTAGAAAAGACTGAAAACGAATTTAATTACAAATGTCTTCTTTTATATTTATTAAATTAAAAAAAACTAATTTTTTTAGCTGAAAGTAAGGAGCGACATTAAAACTTAAAACGAACAGAAATTACTCCGTATATGAAATGGGTTGTCCCTTCCGCAATCCCTCGCTCTTTATGCTAAAGCTTTTAATTGTTTTAAAAAGTAGAATTGTGGCAAAAAGTCAAACTTACTTTCAGCTAAAAAAATTAGTTTTTTTTATTTAATTTCTGAACGTTTTTGAATTAATGCATGTTTGGTTTTGGCTCTCCGCACATAAATTATTAAAATGAAATTTCCATATTAATTCCTTTTTTGGCTAAATGGCTTTCTCTTAGTTTTGATCAGACGATTTTGAGAAATAAGGGGTGAGGAAGGAGGCCTAGTTGCTCTGTAATTTTTCGGTTACTTAAAAAGGCAACTAGAACTTTTAATTTTAACGAACGTTTTTATTAGTAAAAAATATACGTAACTTAAGAATTAACTTACGTAACAAACTTTCATAACCTTATATTTTTATTATGTATACGAGGGGGTTTGTACCCTCGTTAATACCTCGCTCTTTACACTAAATCGTAAGTTTTGTCCCAATTCTTTAAGAATGAACCCTGAATCAGAAAGGCCGTAGAATAAATAGTTGAAATTACTAAAAATACTTTAGCATAAAGAGCAAGGTATTTATCTCCTCCTAAATACCTCGCTCTTTATACTAAAGTATTTTTAGAACCCCTCATATGCGTAATAATCTCTGTTCGTTTTAAGTTTCAATGCTACTTCTTCCTTTCATTTGAAAAAACGTTTTCATGTTTATTTTTCATTGTTTTCTTATAGTAAAGCTAGAGAATCCTGCGCCCTTTTCATTGAATTTTTCTTCCCCCATGACAGATTCCTCCAAGGAAAGATCCTCCAACATAGCCCCCTCCCCTCAGCCCCACCCCCAAACAAAATAAAATCCCCCTGAAAACGTCTGTACACTTCCCAATAACCATTACTATATGTAAACACTGGTCAAAGTTTGTAACTTGCAGCCCCTCCCCCAGGGATTGTGGGGGAGTAAGTCATCCCCAAAGACATAGTTATTATGGTTTTCGACTATGTTGAACAAAATGGCTATCTCACAATTTTGATCCGCTGACTTTGGGAAAAAATGAGCGTGGGAGGGGGCCTAGATGCCCTCCAATTTTTTTTGTCACTTAAAAAGGGCACTAGAACTTTTCATTTCCGTTAGAATGAGCCCTCTTGCGACATTCTAGGACCACTTGGTCGATACGATGACCCCTGGGGAAAAAAAAACAACAAAAAAACAAACAAATAAACACGCACCCGTGATTTGTCTTCCGGCAAAAATACAAAATTCCACATTTTTGTAGATAGGAGCTTGAAACTTCTACAGTAGGGTTCTCTGATACGCTGAATCTGATGGTCATTTTTGTTAAGATCCTACGACTTTTAGGGGGTGTTTCTTCCTATTTTCCTAAATAAGGCAAATTTTCTCAGGCTCGTAACTTTTGATGGGTAAGACTAAACTTGATGAAACTTATATATTTAAAATCAGCATTAAAATGCAATTCTTTTGATGTAGCTATTGACATCAAAATTCAATTTTTTAGAGTTTTGGTTACTATTGAGCTGGGTCGCTCCTTACTACAGATCGTTACCACGAACTGTTTGACAACATTCAAAAATAAAAAAAAAAATACAGAGAAACAAAAATCTTAAGTTGCTGATTTTTCTGCAACTGACATTACAAAATATCAAATGTTCAGTTTATTTTTTCGTTCTTTCTTTCGTTTTTTATTTTTTCGTGTTTAAAAAAAAACACACACCATTTTCAAGGTTTTAGTGCAGTCTTAAAATTTTTTGCCCATGACGCTATCTCTTTTTAAATTTGGAATGATTCATTAGCATAAATTGTAATATTTAATATATAGGGGTGGTTCCCCTATATTGCATAAAGTCTAGAGGAGGGGCTGCTCCCTCCTCAACGCCCCGCTCTTTTTGCTAAGGTTTTTTACTATTTTAAAAATTAGAGCGGAGAGAAAGAGTCAAACTTTAGCGTAAAGAGTGGGGCGTTGAAAAGGGAACAGCCCCTTTCATATAAGGAGTAATTTCTGTTCGTTTTAAGTCTTAATGTCGCTCCTTACTTTCAGTTAAAAAACAAGAGCTAAGAGCTCATATGGCACTTGTGACGAGGCGAGAAGAGCTAAGAGCCAAGAGATCATATGGTATGAGCTCTAACAAAATTCTATGAATCAATAGATTGATTTAAAAAGGAAAATAAGAGGCTTAATGCCGGTCAGGATTTAAAATAAGAGCTCTGAGTCACGATGTCCTTCTAAATATCAAAATTCATTAAGATCCGATCACCCACTCGTAAGTTATAAATACCAAATTTTTTCTAATTTTTCCTCTCCCTTTAGCCCCCCAGATGGTCAAATCTGGGAAAATGACTTTATCGAGTCAAATTGTGCAGCTCCCTGACACGCCTATCAATTTTAATCGTCCTAGCACGTCCAGAAGCACCAAACTCGCCAAATCACTGAACCCCTCCGCCCAACTCCCCCAAAGAGAGCGAATCCAGTAAGATTCTGTCAATCACGTATCAAGGACATTTGTTTATTCTATCCACCAAGCTTCATCCCGATTCCTACACTCCAAGTGTTTTTCCAAGATTTCCCCCTCCAACTCCCCCCAATGTCAAACGATCTGGTTGGGATTTGAAATGAGAGCCCTGAGACATGAATTCTTTCTAAAAATTAAATTTCATTAAGATCCGATCATCTATTCTTAAGATAAAAATACCCCAAATTTCACGTTTTCAAAGAATTCTGGGTTTCCCCCTCCAACTCCCCCCAACGTCACAGGATCCGGTCGGAATTTAAATAAGAATTTTAAAGCACAAGATCCTTCTAAATATCAAATTTCATTAAGATCTGGTCACCCTTTCGTAAGTTACAAATACCTCAATTTTCAAAATTACCCCCCGCCTTCCAATTCCACCAAAGAGAGCAGATCCGGTCCGGTTATGTCAGTCACGTATCTTAGACAGGTTTTTGTTCTTTCCCATCCAGTTTCATCCTGATCTCACCCGTGATTTGTCTTCTGGCAAAAAATACAAAATTCCACATTTTTGTATATAGGAGCTTGAAACTTCTACAGTAGGGTTCTCTGATACGCTGAATCTGATGGTCATTTTTGTTAAGATCCTACGACTTTTAGGGGGTGTTTCTTCCTATTTTCCTAAATAAGGCAAATTTTCTCAGGCTCGTAACTTTTAATGGGTAAGACTAAACTTGATGAAAGTTTCTTCAAGGACGACATGAATTCTTTCTAAAAATTAAATTTCATTAAGATCCGATCATCTATTCTTAAGATAAAAATACCCCAAATTTCACGTTTTCAAAAAGAATTCTGGTTTCCCCCTCCAACTCCCCCCAACGTCACAGGATCTGGTCGGAATTTAAATAAGAATTTTAAAGCACAAGATCCTTCTAAATATCAAATTTCATTAAGATCTGGTCACCCTTTCGTAAGTTACAAATACCTCAATTTTCAAAATTACCCCCCGCCTTTCAATTCCACCAAAGAGAGCAGATCCGGTCCGGTTACGTCAGTCACGTATCTTAAACAGGTTTTTATTCTTTCCCATCCAGTTTCATCCTGATCTCACCGCTTTAAGTATTTTCTAAGATTTCCGGTCCTCCCCCCAACTGCCCCCTCCCCCCCCCCAATTACGCTTGATCCGGTTGAGATTTAAAATAAGAGATCTGAGTTACGAGGTCCTTCTAAATATGAAGTTTCATGAAGATCCGATCACTCCTTCGTAAGTTAAAAATACGTAATTTTTTCTTATTTTTCAGAATTAGCCCCCCCCCCTAATAGATCAGATCCGTTCCAATTATGTTAATCACGTATGTAAGACTTCTGCTTATTTTCCCCACCTAATTTCATCCCGATCCCTCCAATATAAGTGTTTTCCATGATTTTAGGTCTCCCACCCCAAACTTCTCCCAACGTCACCAGATCCAGTCAGGATTTAAAATAAGAGCCTTGAGACACGATATCCTTCTAAATATCAAATTTCATTGAGATCCGATAACCCGTTCGTAAGTTAAAAATACCTCATTTTTTCTAATTTTTCAGAATCAACCCCTCCCCCAACTACCCCAAAGAGAGTGGACCCGTTCCAGTTATGCCAATCATGTATCTAGGACTCGTGATTATTTTTTCCACCAAGTTACATCCCGATCCCTCCACTCTAAGCGTTTTTCAAGTTTTAGGTTTCCCCCTCCCAACTCCCCTCCCCCCAATGTCACCAGATCTTGTCAGGTTTGAAATAAGAGCTCTGAGCCACGATATCCTTCGAAATATCAAATTTCATTGAGATCCGATCACCTGTTCGTAAGTTAAAAATACCTCATTTTTTCTAATTTTTCAGAAATACCCCCCCTCCCAACTATCCCAAAGAGAGCGGATCCATTCCGTTTATGTCAATCATGTATCTAGCACATGTGTTTATTTTTCCCACCAAGTTTCATCCCGATCCCTCCACTCTAAGTGCTTTCCAAGTTTTAGGTTTCCCCCTTCCAACTCCCCCCAATGTCACCAGATCCAGTCAGGATTTAAAATAAGAGCTCTAAGACATGATATCCTTCTAAACATCAAATTTCATTGAGATCCGATCATCCGTTCGTAAGTTAAAAATACCTAATTTTTTCTAATTCTTCAGAATTACCCCCCCCCCCAACTACCCCAAAGAGAGCGGATCCGTTCCGATTATGTCAATCATGTATCTGGGACTTGTGCATATTTTTTCCATCAAGTTTCATCCCGATCCCTCCACTCTAAGTGTTTTCCAAGATTTTAGGATTCCCCCCTCCAACTCCCCCCAATGTCATCAAATCCTGTCGGGATTTAAAATAAGAGCTCTGAGACACAATATCATTCGAAACATCAAATTTCATTAAGATCCCATCACCCATTCATAAGTTAAAAATACTTCATTTTTTTTCATTTTTTTCCGAATTAACCGGCCCCCACTTCCCCCCAGATGGTCAAATTGGGAAAACGACTATTTCTAATTTAAGCTGGTCCCGTCCCTGATACGCCTGCCAAATTTAATCGTCCTAGCTTACCTGGAACTGCCTAAAGTAGCAAAACCGGGACCGACAGACAGACAGACAGACAGAATTGGTGATTGCTATATGTCACTTGGTTAATACCAACTGCCATAAAAACTTGTTTTTTTTTATTTAATTTACTTATAGTAATGATTATTGGGACGTATACAGACGTTTTCAGGGGCACTTTTTCACATTAAAAGTGGATTTCGGGGAGGGGTTTACATGGAAGGATCTTTCCACGGAGGAATTTATCATGAGGGAAGAAAATTTCCATGAAGAGGTCGCAGGATTTTCTAGCATTATTAAAAAATAACAATTCAAAAAAAAAAGTTTTTTCAGGTGGAAGTAAGGAGCAGCATTAGAACCTTAAAAGACGAGGGGATGACCCCCTCCTATCTATCTATATATATATAAAAATAGGTTGTATGTGTGTTATGTCTGTCGAGTGACGTCATGTTTGTGTGTCGACTGACGTCATGTTTGTCGACTGACGAAATTATAGACCGGGACATCGGGACACAAATGACGACCAGGACACCGGGACATCTTCTATCTATCTATATATATAAAAACTAGCTGTTGGGGTGGCGCTTCACGCCACCCCAACACCTAGTTGGTGGGAGCGCTTCCCGCCCTCCCCCCAAGTCCCTCCACGCGCGTAAGTCGTTACTTGCCATTGTGGTTGTGTCCCTGTGTCCCACCTGTGAATATAGAAAGATGTATATATATATATATATATATATATATATATATATATATATATATATATATATATATATATATATATATATATATATATATATATATATATATATATATATATATGTTTTTAACTACATAAAACTTGCGAATATACAACATTCTTCGATGTCCCATTGTCTGTGCATATGAATAGATTGTCAGGTTTACCGACTCTTGAACATGCAACATAAAATTGTCCATGGGAAAAACAATCCGTATTCAGATCTATACCTGATTATTCTAATGATTGCCCTTTAGCTTTGTTGATGGTGATTGCTTATCGAACATTCCCTGTGTGCCCATCGTCATTTACATATCCCCCTGTTCCCCAGGCATCCCCCTTGTAGTTGTGTCCCTGTGTCCCGGTCGTCATTTATATTCCCAGTATCCCGGTCGTCATTTGTGTCCCAGTGTCCCAGTCTGTAATTTCTCTTTGACCGTCCCAGTCGTCATTTATATTCCCTGTGTCCCGGTCGTTATTTGTGTCCCAGTGTCCCAGTCTGTAATTTCCCTTTGAGTATCCCGGTCGTCATTTATATTCCCTGTGTCCCGGTTTTTAGTTTTCTTTTTCTCCTTTATTTTTTCGTTTTTTCCTTTTTAGTTTTTTTGCTTTTTCTGTTTTTAGTTTTTCTAGTTTTTTTTATTAGTTTTTGTGATTTTTTTCTTTTTAGTTTTTTTTTGTAGTTTTTACCTTTTTTTTAGTTTTTTTTTAGTTTTTTTCTTTTTTAGTTTTTAGTTTTTTACCTTTTTTAGTTGTTTTTTTTAGTTTTTTAGCTTTTTTAGTTTTTTTAGTATTTTCTTTTTAGTTTTTTTGTAGTTTTTACCTTTTTTAGTTTTTTTTTCTTCTTTTGTATTAATGCTAAAGCCAAGGTTCGAACATGGAACCTCTCGGACCTGGAAACTGGAACATAACGCTTTACCAACTCAGCTACTTCGGCTTGAATACATTCGTTTTTGAATTGGTATATGATTAAATAATTCAGACGTCATATAGTGACGTCACTCGACAGACAGACAGACAACTTATTTTTATGCTTTCTGTTCTTACTTTCTCTATCAGCCGCAAGCCTGTTTTCTTGCTGTTCTTGTGATTCCTCGGCAAGCTTTCTTTTGTTACTTTCTCTATCAGCTGCAAGTTTTTTGGCATAAACTCTTTGAGCAGCTTCCTTGGCTGTTGCCATTGTAGGTTCTTCAGTCATTTTACAATTAAACATTTTTTCCGTCCACGATCTTCTTACAATTAAAAATTTGTCTTTGAACGATTTTCTTAAATACCTTTAATGACGTCATCGTCATAACAAACATGACGACAACTAACTTCATGACGACATGATGACATGACGTCACTCGACAGACATAGCAGACAGACAACTTATTTTTGTATATATACTAGCTGTAGGGGTGGTGCTTCGCGCCACCCCAACACCTAGTTGGTGGGGGCGCTTCGCGCCCCCCCCCAAGCCCCCCGCGCGCGTAAGTCGTTACGCGCCATATTAGTTACGCGCCATTGTAGTTGTGTCCCTGTGTACCACCTATGAATATAGATAGATTTATATATGTGTTTTAAACTACGTAAAACTTGCGAGTATACAACATTCTTGGCTTTCCCATTGTCTGTGCTTATACAAAGCCTTATGTACTAATAATGACGTCATATGCAAACGCTCTTTTTACAAACAAACAAACATGCATACACACAACTCGTTTTTATATAGATAGATAGATAGATAGATACAATACAAATTAACTGCGTATAACTTGGGAATATACAACATTCTTCGCTGTCCAATTGTCGCTGCATATAAATAGATTGTCAGGTTTACCGACCCTCGAACAAGCAACGTACAATTGTCCATGGGAAAAACAATCAGTATTAAGATCTATACTACATTTTTCTAATGATTGACCTTGAGCTTTGTTAATGGTGATTGGAAATGCTAATCGAATTGGGAATTGCAATCTTTTAAATTGAAAAGGCAAATCCGTTGGAATCATGGGAATGCGAGGAATAAGAACAGTCTCACCCTCAAAAGGCCCTGTCAAGATTGTGGCCTCTATTAGGTTTTCCATTGTTTTTTTTTTACGGCAAGTCGCGAGCCATTGCAAAGCTTTGGTGGGTTGATATTTCTTAAAAGTATTATTGGTACGCCTATTTTTAGGTGTAGCACGTGTGGTGGAAACCCTGAAAGATCCACAAAATTTAAAAATTAATATGGATAATTAACCGCTTCATTTGGTTCCAAAACTGTGTCGACTGACTTGTAAAGGACTGCCTGGTCTCGAATCTTGGTCAAAACAATATTGTTGATTTCATGGACGTCTCTATTTTTGGGTGCAAGAATTGCTCTTTCACTTAGCCATTTATTATTTTTATAATTGTTTAGAATATTCGGAAATACTTTTTCAATCAATTCATTTTTGGACGTCACTAAATTACAGAAATCAGCAGGTAGTTGTATACGTCCTGAAATTGAGTCTACTGGGAGCTTTCCGTTTCCAATTGCCAGCAATTGATCTGAAAATGTTTGACCAGAGTCATCGTTTTGCATTCGGACACGTATATTTGTAGTTAATTTTAATGTTTTTACGTGTGCCCATAAATTATAATTTTTCTGGCAAGCATTCATTTCGTCTGCAGGGGTTGATCTAGGTATTATAGGTAATGTTTGCCTGAAATCTCCCGCAAGCAATATTAATGTGCTGCCAAAGGGTTTCGACTTCCCTCGCAAATCTTTCAAGCATTGATCCAGAGCCTCGAGCGATTTTTTGTGTGCCATTGTGCACATTGTGCAATTTCAAAGCGGAATGAGCAGTTTTTCCACCAGGCAGCAATGTTGCGGCTATTCCGGACGACGCAATTGCCAACGCTATATCATTTTTTTATCGAATTGATGCCAGAATTAGTTTTATCGCAAACGTTTTACCAGCACCTCCTGGCGCATCCAAAAAGAAAATTTCTCCAACGTTGTTATCGACACAGTGCATTATCGTATCATAAATGTCTTTTTGTTCCGACGTTAACTTGGAAATGTTATTTTGTACATACGACAATAGATCACTCGTACTGTAACTTTGTTCACGATCCAATTCTACACATGTCGAAACAGCAGCGATACGGTTAGGTGAAGGCATTCCCAAATCCTGAAGAGGTTTGTTTGCCATACGTACGCACAAATCTTCTATAATAACTAAAGTGTAGTTATAAATTTCTGATGTAAAACCAAAAGGCATATCTGACGTCTCTAACTGTTTTCGATGGAGTATATCTTTGGACATTTTTGACTTATATTTTTCCCGTAACTCTGTAGGAGCTGATGGAGAGCAAGTTGTTAAAATGATGCCAAACAATGCACGAATTTGACTTGGAGTTGACGTTTCGCACGCGTCATTGATGCAGTTATCCCAGTGTTGGTCATTCTCCAATAAATTCAGAGCTTGGCATGCACTACGGTAAGTGTCATGTATAGTACCGTTTACAGTTCTCAAATACTCAAAGGATGTCGGACCGGGTACATTCACCAAAAGCAGGCCTAGAAAGAAGCATTTATGTTGATTGGGGTGAACGGTGTAGAGTGTTCCTATCGTGGTATCTTTGAAGATGGTAGGTTGGCCGTCGACTTACTTACCCTGTTTTCGACGTTCAAATACTTTATTTTTAGTATTCCACGTGTAATGCGAAGGCACTTCAGTATACAGCAGTTTTCTTGCAAATGAATCATTTTTGCAAAGCGAAAAGAAAGCGGTTAACTTTGTATCCGGTAGATTCAGGGCTCTTTGTTGCACGTTGGTGTCCGAGAAATAAACACGTTGACCATTCTGTAAATGTAACGCTAAGTGAACAACAGCTGGACTACGTTCATGTATCGGAAATGAAAGAATTCGCCAAACAGCTTCATTACTGTTTATGTATCTTCCAGCCTGATATTGTACGATTTCGTCGCAAGCCAAATGGATTTCGGGCTGCAAGCCAAAAACTGCCATGTCACTGCCTTTGTTGACGTGTTTACATATGTATTTGATTGCCTTTATGGAGTTGGAGTATTCAACGTTTATGTGTGCATTAAATGTTTTTGATAATAATGGGGAATATGGAACAACCCACTGGTTATATACTTCGATGGTGTTACCGTTATGCTTCTTTATTATTGCTGTTTTACCGCCATCTTCAGTAGATCTTCTTCTATATTGTGGGTAACCATCATTGCCAGTAATTGTATTGGATACTAAAAGTCGAGGATATTGCTTTGTGCACCATCCTTTGGCCATGCATGGTGAATTTTCGTTCATTGCACCGCAAGGTCCATGTATCATATTTTTACAATAATATCATGTAACCCCTTATCGACATTTTCATCAGGTATTTCAGCGGAAATCACATCATCAATTTCGTTCGAAGTATTTTTCTTATGTAGCCAGATTAGTATATGTGCGTGTGGCAAACCACGTTTTTGCCATTCCACTGAGTACATCCAGCATCGCACTGACCCAAACACTTCAAGTTTTACTATGTAGTTTATCAGTGATTTCAACTTTTGCCGGAAGACACGGGCCGTAATGTTATGTCTATGAACCGCCGATTGTCCTTGAAGTAAAAGCTGCTGTATCTCGTCCCAAGATTGATTACATGTAAATGTAATAAATAAATCTTGACGACCATAGAGACGAACATACGCAATAGCATCTTAAGCATATTCATGCATATGACGGGGACTGCCAGCATATGACGAAGGTAAAATTGTTAATCTTCCAACGTTTGTGGTATTACCGTCATCTACAACTGCATCTCGCAAATGAATGGATTGTTCAGAGCGGAGCTTGGTCTGATTCAGGCGGATATATAGCAAACGTTCTGATTCAATTTTAGCATACATATCAACGACGTATTGGTGAAACAATTGACGGCATTTTAAAATATAATTTTCTTCATCCTGCCGAATCATTAGTCTATAGGAATAATAATGCATTGCACTGCATTTCTTATTCATTTCTTTGTTAGTGGCTGGATTCATCAATTTAATATTAAAGTGATAGCCGTCGGCTCCATCCCAAAAAATGATAGGATATTGTAGGGCATTGATGAGTTTCAGTAATTCTTAACAACTGAGCGTTTCGCTTATGAAGAATAATATCTCGAGGTAAAAACTGATGACCGACCGTAACGATTGCCGCTTCGTCGATAGTTGGAGCATTGTATCTACGCACATGTTGGCCAGGAGGCGTTTTGTCAGTGGAAATAACAATTTTATGCGTATCAGTAGGCATCAGATTGATGGCTGTTTTGAACAGACGTACTAATTAATTATTTTCGAGGAAAAGATGTTGCAATTGGGAAACGATTGTCCTTTCAACGTTGGGAGAAATTTCGCAACTTGCATTCAATTCAGAATTTCTTTCACTGATGAAGTACAATTGTAAAAATTTATGATTCTCGCCTGAGAATGGTAGAAGGGACCCTGCTCTATGATAAATTTGCCCTTTTACTTTGAAAGTAGACATAAATTGATCTGGATTTTCGATTTGGGCTCCAAACGACGTCATTTGGAAACATGAGTTATATTTTCTGATTTGTGATAAAAAACACTTAGATTCTGACGTAGTTCCAGTAAGTAAAGTCTTCAATGGCTCTGGTGGTGCAGCCAATAGAGGAAGTTTAACTTTTCCTGAGGCGCAACACATTCCCATTGTTTCACCATTGAATTTCAAGGCCTTGCAATAGGAACATATTTTAGACATAGTCCCGATTTGAACACATCTACTCAAGCTATAATCATCGACTGGGCTGTACCTGAATGCCAGGCGATAACGTTCAGGTTGCTCTGATTCCTCGGCACGCTTTCTTTTCTTACTTTCTCTATCAGCAGCAAGCCTGATTTCTTGCTGTTCTTGTGATTCCTCGGCACGCCTTCTTTTTTCACTTTCTCTTTTAGCAGCAAGTCTGGTTTCATGTTGCTCTGGTAGTTCCTCGGCACGCCTTCTTTTTTCACTTTCTCTTTTAGCAGCAAGTCTGGTTTCACGTTGCTCTGGTAGTTCCTCGGCACGCTTTCTGTTCTTTCTTTCTCTATCAGCCTCAAGCCTGTTTTGTTGCTGCTCTTTTGATTCCTCGGCACGCTTTCTTTTCTTGCTTTCTCTATCAGTAGCAAGTTTTTTGGCATAAACTCTTTGAGCATTTTCCTCAGCTGTTGCCGTTGTAAGTTCATCAGTCATTTTACAATTAAACATTAATAGATTTCTCCGTGAACGCATGTCTTAAATACCTTTAATGACGTCACCGTCATAACAAAAATGACGACAACTAACTTCATGACGTCACCCGACAGACCCACACAAACACAGACAACTTATTTTTATATAGATAGATAGATCGATAGATAGATAGATAGATAAGTTGTATGTGTGTTATGTCTGTCGAGTGACGTCATGTTTGTGTGTCAACTGACGTCATGTTTGTCGACTGACGAAATTAAAGACCTGGAAATCGGGACAAAAATGACGACCGGGACACCGGGACACCGGGACATAGGGAATATAAATGACGACCGGACATATAAATGAATATAAATGAACACTCAAAGAGAAAGCGACCGGGACACAAGGAATGTTCGATTAGCAATCCCCATCAACAAAGCACCGGGACACAAATTACGACCAGGACAAAGGGAATATAAATGACGACCGGGACACTCAAAGAGAAATTACAGACCAGGACACCGGGACACAAATGACGCCCGGGACACAAATGACGACCGAGACACCGGGACACAGGGAATACAAATGACGACCGTGACACTCAAAGAGAAATTACAGACTGGGACACCGGGACACAAATGACGACCGGGACACAGGGAATATAAATGACGACTGGGACACAGGGACACAACTACAATGGGAACGCCGGGGGGCACAGGTGGATATATAAATGACGACGGGGACACAGGGAATGTTCGATTAGCAATCACCATCAACAAAGCTCAAGGGCAATCATTAGAATAATGAGGTATAGATCTGAATACAGATTGTTTTCCCATGGACAATTATATGTTGCATGTTCAAGAGTCGGTAAACCTGACAATCTATTTATATGCACAGACAATGGGACAGCCAAGAATTTTGTATATTCGCAAGTTTTACGTAGTTAAAAACATATATACATATATCTATCTATATTCACAGGTGGGACACAGGGACACAACTACAATGGCGCGTAACTAATATGGCGCGTAACGAATTACACGCGGGGGGGGGCTTGGGGGGTGGCGCGAAGCGCCCCCACAAACTAGGTGTTGGGGTGGCGCTAAGCGCCACCCCAACAGCTAGTACGTAATAAAAATATACAAATATAGAATTTCGTTACTTAAGTTAATTCGTAAGTTACGTATATTTATTACTAATAAAAACGTTCGTAAAAAACAAGTTCTGGTTTAATCTGGTTTAATATGCAAATATCATTTTAATTATTCATGTGCGGTGAGCCAAAATCAAAACATGCATTAATTAAAAAACTTTCAGAAATTAAACACCAGCACAAACTACCGTTTTTCCAAAGTTTTTTCATTTTTTGGCCTTCTGATTTATTGGTCTTGAAAAAAAGGAACAGTCTGATATCTGACACTCACAGCAAGTCATTACTTTTTCTAAGAAAGTTAGTAATCTTTATGAGCTCTAAAAGTTGAGAATGCTGGATTGTTACCACCTCAGCAATTATGAAAAAGGACATCCCCCAATACTGACTTTTTTTCCTTTTTTCGCTTTAGACCCTTCGTAACACAGCAGTAGCTTTTACCAAAGATAAGAAAAGTTTAATTTTTCGTAACAATTTTCTACAATTTTGCTTGTTCTGTGGGAGTACACGAGTCGCTAGCTAAAAAACAAAAAAAATCTAGACGGTTTGTATTTTGAAGGTGTCCAAATAATTCTCACCCTCTCCCCTCCCCAAAAGAAAATAATTAGTGACACCATTGTCTTCATTTTATAATTAAAAAATGTTTTACAAAAGTTTAAATTATTTCTCATTGGATTCCCCTCCCCCACCTTTTTTTCAAAGCCTAACCCTGTAACTGGGGAGTTCTTAGTAAAAATAACTAAAGCGCGCATTAAAAGTAAATATTAAAGATTTTTAAGACATAAGAACTAGTTCTGAAAAACATGCATCTTGTTCCATGTACATCATATGTTTTTTTATTCCGTGGGTTATTTCTTCATATGAAATATTTTATTTCATCTTTATTGGGATAATGGGCACAAAAGCCTTGAGATGGAATGTTGGCTGAAAAAAGAGATGTAAAGATGAAAAAGGAAACGGATGGTAAAATACTGGGAATATGAACATGAGTGTTATAAGGAGAATTATCAAAATTTACTTCCCATCTTTCTATCTCTCTTTAAATTTGTGATGAATTACTAGCTGTGGCAACAGACCCTATATTATAGGGTGGGGTGGTTCCCCAATACTGAGTAAAGTCTAAATTACCAATCCATTCTTGATTTTTTAACATGCCAAAATTTTTTTTACGATAATAGCGTACGGCTGCATCAACATGATCTACAGCACTTCTAACCATGGTCTCCACCTCGCTCCTCCTTATTTCACAGTTTAACGCATTCTATGATTTTATTACGTTTTTCTTGTTTTTGTATGATCTACCACTCTAATCCTATTGGTACACATCCCTCCTCTTCTTTGTAAGATTTAATGTATTTTGGGTAATTTCTACCTTTTCTCCCTACGGTACCATTTGCTACTTAACAAACGATTTTCGAAAAATTATTGACTGTGGTCAAATTTTGCACTGAAATTTTTGAGTTGGATCCACTAATACATTGTCAACTTTTAGGTCTTACATTTTAATATTCTTCAGTTCCGGGAAAGTTTCTTTCAAATCTTCCTCGTGGTGTTTGGCATACTCATATTTCTCAATAAGAACTTACCCTTTCTGAATTTTAGCTTTAGGTTAAATCGTGACACTATCAGAGGGTGATGATTACTTTTAACATCAACTACCATTCCTGCATACCCTAATATCTTGCACTGATCCTGTCAGCCTTCGGTTTACAATAGAATAATTAATAATGTTGGTTGTCTTACCATCATGTGAATATAATATTAACTTATAGGCCATAATGTGGGAAAGCAATGCATTGGTTACAATTTGATTTTTTTTTTTTATATTAAATAAAAAAAAATAGTTTTTATGGCACTTGGTATTAACCAAGTGACATATAGCAATCGCCTATTCTGTTGGTCTGTCTGTCTGTCTGTCTGTCGGTCTGTCTGTCGGTCTCTCTGTCGGTCCCGGTTTTGCTACTTTAGGCACTTCCAGGTTAGCTAGGACAATGAAATTTGGCAAGCGTATCAGGGACCGGATCAGATTAAATTAGAAATAGTCGTTTTCTCGATTTGACCATCTGGGGGGATTGGGGGCCCGGTTAATTCGCAAAAAATAGAAAAAATTGAAGTATTTTTAACTTATGAGCGGGTGATTGGATCTTAATGAAATTCGATGTTTGGAATGATATTGTGTTTTAGAACTCTTATTTTAAATCCCGACTGGATCTGATGACATTGGGGGGGAGTTGGAGGAGGAAAACCTAAAGTCCCGGTTTTGCTACTTTAGGCACTTCCAGGTAAGCTAGGACGATGAAATTTGGCAAGCGTATCAGGGACCGGACTAGATTAAATTAGAAATAGTCGTTTTCCCGATTTGACCATCTGGGGGGGGAGTGGGGCCCGGTTAATTCGTAAAAAATAGAAAAAATGAAGTATTTTCAACTTATGAGCGGGTGATTGGATCTTAATGAAATTTGACATGATATTGTGTCTCAGAGCTCTTATTTTAAATCCCGACCGGGTCTGATGACATTGGGGGGAGTTGGAGGGGGGAAACCTAAAATCTTGGAAAACACTTAGAGTGGAGGGATCGGGATGAAACTCGATGGGAAAAATAAGCGCAAGTCCCAGATACATGATTGACATAATCGGAACTGATTCGCTCTCTTTGGGGTAGTGGGGGGGGGGGAGTAATTCTTAAAAATTAGAAAAATGAGGTATTTTCAACTTACGAACGGGTGATCGGATCTCAATGAAATTTGATGTTTAGAAGGATATCGTGTCTTAGAGCTCTTATTTTAAATCCCGACCGGATCTGGTGATGGGGGTGGGGAGTTGAGAGGGGGAAAACCTAAAACTTGGAAAACACTTAGAGTGGAGGGATCGGGATGAAACATGGTGGGAAAAATAAACACAAGTTCTAGATAGATGATTGACATAAACGGAACGGATCCGCTCTCTTTGGGGTAGTTGGGGGGGGGTTATTTTTGAAAAAAAAATGAGGTATTTTTAACATACGAACGGGTGATCGGATCTCAATGAAATTTGATATTTGGAAGGATATCGTGGCTCAGAGCTCTTATTTTAAACCCGACCGGATCTGGTGACATTTGGGGGGGGGGGAGTTGGGAGGGCGAAACCTAAAACTTGGAAAACACCTAGAGTGGAGGGATCGGGATGAAACTTGGTGGGGAAAAAACACGAGCCCTAGATACTTGATTGACATTACCAGAACGGATCCGCTCTCTTTGGGGTAGTTGGGGGGGGGGGGTGATTCTGAAAAATTAGAAAAAAGAAAGTATTTTTAACTTACGAACGGGTGATTGGATCTCCATAAAATTTGATATTAGAAGGATATCGTTTCTCAAAGCTCTTATTTTAAATCCTGACCGGATCCTGTGACACTGGGGGAAGTTTGGGTTGGGGAAACCTAAAATGATGGAAAACGCTTAGATTGGAGGGATTGGGATGAAACTTGGTTGGAAAAATAAGCAGAAGTCTTGCATACGTGATTTACATAATTGGAACGTATCCATTCAATTGCGGGGGAGGGGGGGGGGGGTAATTCTGAAAAATAACAAAAAATGACGTATTTTTAACTTACGAAGGAGTGATCGGATCTTCATGAAACATCATATTTAGAAGTATCTCGTAACTCAGATCTCTTATTTTAAATCTCAGCCGGATCCAGCGAAATTGGAGGGGGGCAGTTGAGGGGAACCAGAAATCTTAGAAAATACTTAAGAGGTGCGATCAGGATGAAACTGGATGGGAAGAATCGAAACCTGTCTAAGATACGTGACTGACATAACTGAACCGGATCTGCTCTCTTCGGTGGAGTTGAGGGGGGGGGATAATTTTGAAAATTGAGGCATTTGTAACTTACGAAAGGGTGACCAGATCTTAATCAAATTTGATATTTAGAATGATCTTGCGCTTTAAAGCTCTAATTTTAAATTCCGACAAGATCCTGTGACATTCGGGGGAGTTGGAGGGGGAAACCGGAATTCTTGGAAAACGTGAAAATTGGGGTATTTTTATTTTACGAACAGGTGATCGGATCGTAATGAAATTTGATATTTAGAAGGAATTCATGTCTCAGAGCTCTTATTTCAAATCCCGACCAGATCTTTTGACATTAGGAGGAGTTGGAGGGGGAAATCTTGGAGAAACACTTGGAGTGTAGGAATCAGGATGAAGCTTGGTGGATAGAATAAATAAATGTCCTTGATACGTGATTGACTGAACCATACTGGATTCGCTCTCTTTGGGGGAGTTGAGGGGAGGGGTTCAGTGATTTGGCGATTTTGGTGCTTCTGGACGTGCTAAGACGATGAAAATTGGTAGGTGTGTCAGGGAGCTGCACAATTTGACTTGATACAGTCGTTTTCCCAAATTCGACCATCGGGGGGGGGGGGCAAAAGGGAGAGGAAAAATTAGAAAAAATTAGGTATTTATAACTTACGAGTGGGTGATCTGATCTTAATGAATTTTGATCTTATTTGAATCTTATTAATGAATCTTATTTTAAATCTTGACCGCCATTAAGCCTCTTATTTTCCTTTTTAAATCAATCTATTGATTCTTAGAATTTAGCTAGAGCTCATACCATATGATCTCTTGGCTCTTAGCTCTTCTCGCCTCGTCACAAGTGCCATATGAGCTCTTAGCTCTTGTTTAACTGAAAGTAAGGAGAAACATTAAAAATTAAAACGAGCAGAAATTACTTTGTATATGAAAGGGGCTGTTCCCTCTTCAATGCCCCGCTCTTTACGCTAAAGTTTGACTCTTTCTCTCAACTCTACTTTTTAAAATAGTAAAACACCAAAACAGTAAACAGTAAAACAGTAATCCCCCTGAAAGTGTCTGTACACTTTCCAATTTCTGTTACTATGTGTAAACACTGGTGAAAGTTGGTAACTTGCAGCCCCTCCCATGGGGACAGTGGGGAGTAAGTCGTCCCAAAAGCCATAGTTTTTTGTTTTTTGAATATGCTGAGCAAAATGACTATCTCAGAATTTTGATTTCGTGACTTTGTAAAAACAACGAGCGTGGGAGGGGGCCTAGATGCCCTCCTATTTTTCGGTCACTTAAAAATGGCACCAGAACTTTTAATTTCCGTTAGAATGAGCCGTCTCGCGACGTTCTAGGACCACAGGGTCGACATGATCACCCCTGGGAAAAAAAACCAAAAAAAACAAAAAAAAAACAAACAAATAAACACACATCCGTGATCAGTCTTGTGGCAAAAAATACAAAACTCCACATTATTGTAGATCGGAGCTTGAAACATCTAGAAGAGCTCTCTAATACGCTGAATCTGAAGATGTGATTTTTCGTTAAGACTCTATGACGTTTAAGGGGTGTTTCCCCCTATTTTCTAAAATTATGCAAATTTTCTCAGGCTCGTAACTTTCGATAGGTATGATTAAACATGATGAAACTTATATATTTAAACTCAGCATTAAAATTTAATTCTTTTGATGTAACTATTGGTATCAAAATTCAATTTTTTAGAGTTTCGGTTACTATTGAGCCGGGTCGCTCCTTACTACAGTTCGTTACCATAAACCGTGTGATAAATTGGTAACAGTCAATAATCATTGCAATTTCTTTTTGTTCACCAAATTTACCCAGGCTAGAAACCTGTTTTCCTTATTTGTATCAGCATGGAAATTAAAATTCCACAATAAAAAACAATTTTTATGCTAGGGATCATGTCTATTTTTTTTCTGAAGTTATAATTAAAAATTATCTGAGTAACTACAATCTACGCTTTTCGGTTCTGTGTGGGCATAATCTATTATGGCTGATATCTTGCACTTTTCTGTCCCAAATTGAGCAACTAGCATTCTATGACTAATACCTTCGCAGTCTCAGCAAGATTTAAGGATTTAGTTGATCATTATAAGCCCTAATACCCGTTAATGCACCTAACCTTTCCGGCATGAATCAATAATCTCTATATCACATAGTTTTGTGTTTTCTATTCTTTGGATGTAAGTTGCCGAAACTCCCAATAAGCGCAGTTCAAAATCTCCGGATTCATCAGTCAAATGTCAATATGATAGGCAGCTGTTTTATAACTTTCTAATATTCCAATTTGCAATTTTCACATTATTTCAATCATCAAAATTGTATGTCCTCTGTAAAGATAATACTACTAGCCAGTATAAGACAGGGACAAGTACGTCTTCTAATATCTAGAAAAAGCAATAAAGCGAGATTAAATCCAAACAACAGGTTTTGGTAAATCCTAAACAACGGGACCTCATTTACGAATGAAAGCTTTGTTAAATCATAGTTCTATCTTGTTAGTGGCGTGATTTCCACGTTCGGCTATGCTCTTTTATCAAGAAAAGTAGAAATCGTGCACAGGCAATCTCAAGCCTTTTACCTCAGACTCGTTATATTACCATGCCTATAAATATTTAACTATTTTCGAGGAAGCAGCCTATGATAAATAACTTAGCTAAAAAAAATTTTGATGGCCAAAAAAGCTCACCAAAATGAAAAAACTTGTTAAGTAAAAAATATAGTGAAAAGGCTCTGTCGTTTTCTAAGCTATAATTGCCTCAAGAGACGTTGCTCCTCTTTAACTTGCAGTGCCGTTGTCAGTCACGGTACTGATTTGGCATTCTTGAAAAGTCTACCTGGACGCCACTAGGAGGCCACACAAGGAGTATTTGTCGTAGTTCCAAAATTTTGAAACTTCTCTAAGAACATATTGAAAAAAAAAAAAATAGTCACACTGGAAAATTCTTACGAATCTAGCGCATTCCACCAAAAACCGAAAATGCTCTAAGAAAAACAATGAAAACGCTGAAGAATTTTTAATCGTACTATTTGTAGACTATTATTGAAGAAATAGAATCATTTCATTCTTATTAGTTTTGTCCTCAAATTTATTTGTTTTTTAGTAAGAAAGTAGAACAATGATATCTGATCAAATTGGGGACTCTTCTTCCGAGTCCCAAGGTTCAGGAGTTTCGTTGTTCTTTCATAAACTGTCACAGGTGACTGATTTTCTTAGTTTACCATTGGTTTCTTGAACTAGTCTAACTTATCAATAATTAGGGTAGGTTATTATTATTAGGAAGTTTAGAGCACATCTACTAAATCTTATTTGAACGTTTAAAAATCTGGTAACTGCCTAAGTTAGTGACTTTTGATTGGAACATGTTAAAAAGATAAGATTAGTGTCATTATAGCCTAGTCCTTATTTTAGCCCATGTTTAGTATATATGCATTTTGTTAGTTAATAGCATCACCAGGTAAAAGCAGCTCTTTTGAAGTAAATTCTATACAACAATTAGAATAGGCCTAGCCTAATGCCACTAGTTCTTGCATTTATGTTTCCCTTTTGTTTGATTTTTATAACCTTGATCAGCCTAGTTTTGTTTACAAAACTTTAATAATTTATAGCAAGTTTTGGTAAAATTCTAGTTAATTGACTTCTTGCTATCTTGGAAATGGTTTAGGTTAGGAAAATGAAACTTTCAGGGATGGGTCTACAGGCTAAAGTATGTCCTGGGAAGGTATTTTAAAGTACCCACCTTCACTCCTTCTCCCTCTAGAGGGCCCTGCAATTTGTCTACATGACAGGTCTATACCTATTGCAATTTTGACAAAACAACATTTTACCTTAATTCTCAGTTACTATTTGCTTTTTCTCTGCCTTGAGCTCTGAAAATGCAATACCTGTTATTTGAGTAGAATTTTGAGCCATATCAATGTTTTTTTTCAAAATTTAGGAAATGTATTTGTATATCTTTAAAACCTTATAAAATGGGATTAAGCAAAGTTATGAAGCTGAAGTGTCTAAAGATTCATTATTTTATGTTATTTCCAAATATCAAATTAAGATTTTTACAATGCACTGCTCCTTCATTATGGTTAACAAGCACATTTTATCTGTTAAATACTCTAAACAGTAAAAAATAAATAAGTACTTCAATTTAGCAGTGAACATTCTGAGGTTGGCTATTATTGTTGGCAGATTTAAGGCATATATGATGAGTGTTATCTTGCTGTATTAAACTGCTTTGATTTTCAGATTTTGATAAACACAGCTTAAGGGATGAAGAAAAGAATTGTACCATAATAAATTATTGGGTAGCCTAGTATTTACATCTAATAATTTCATTACTTAAAAATGATATAAAATCATGCATGACAAAGGAAAGAAAGATGAAAATGTAATTATTTGAAAATTGCTGCATATTCTAAAGTAAAACTTTGTTTCTAGGATCTTTATTTTTCTATATATGCTACATCTATATCTTAAACTATTACAGGAGGGCTGTATATTATCATTAGTGCTATTATAAATAACACAAAAAACATAATTTAAGTAATGTAATGGTACTCGTCTTTCGACAGTGTTTCCCCCCAGAAGAGATGCTCTTCTCCAGTGAAAGCCAATACACTGCTGACCCTCTCCCCTCCCCAATGACAGTAGATATAGTCATAGGATATATAGAAAACTAAAAGGAAGCAATGTAATTCTTACTTAGTAATCAGTAGCATATTTTCATTAATAAGATTACCACATTTCCTTCTATTGTTATTAGTATATCTAAATCATTTTTATATAGCATAGTTATCACTCAATTTTGTTGCAATGACATGTGCCTAATTTTAGTGGTCAGGAATTTAGCTACCCATTATATCATGTATCACAAGATCAAAAACAATGAAAAGATATATTATCAAGGGTTATATCTGGGACTATTGGGGAGAGGGATCAGATACAAATTTTACATTTGAAAAATGCACTGTTAATTGTACTATCTTTATTTTGTTAATATGTATCCTTCTTTGGAGCCAATAATATAGACTGTTGCCAGAAATCCTGTATGACAACTATTCATGAGGAAGAAACAACACAATAGTAAAAGAGTTGCACCACTAAATAAAAAGATTGCTTGGGTAATACCCCAAATACTTGAACACCTGATCTTGGACAAATATTTTAATTAAAATTATTGATTCATATAGAGGGATTTATAAGTATGGACAGTATGATGTAGATAGCTAGGGCTGACTGATGGTTGGAACTGGGTTAGTTAGGGTTGGCTGAGTACAAACTAGGAAAAACTTTTCTTTTACAGTTAAACTTAAACAAAAATTAACCTTATATCCCAGCATACATAAATACATTTATTTTGCTTCACAACAATCTCCCTAGATTGAATGTATCCATGCTAGAGTCGATCTATGATTTAGATACTTTGCTCTAACTTTTAAGATCCTGTGTCCAGGGTTAGGCAGCATATCCAAGTTTAGGCTCAAGCTTAAAGTGTGTTTCCATGATTAGGCTCCTCTATTTACTATCTGTTCATTTAAAATTGTTTGTGTTGTATATGGTCAAAATATTCAAGCTGATTTTATGCTTATTAGGAAAATTTAAATAAATCCAATGCTGTATTAGACAATTTACTTCTTTCTGTATTTCTCTCAATTCTACAGTCTTTCTGTATATTGGAACACTATTTCATGCACACACAAAAATCCATCATCAAATCCAAATTGACATTTGCAAAATTATAATATATACAATTAACAACAATAATTGTTGACAAGTCAAAATTAATAATATATACAATTAAACAACTGTTAAAACTTAGAACAAACAGAAATTATTCTGTATATGAAAGGGTCTCTCCCTTCCTCAATGCCTTGCTCCTTATGCTAAAGTTTGGCTCTTTGTCACAACTCTACTTTTTAAAACAATAAAAACTTCAGCATAAATAGCATTGCATTGAGGATGGGACAGTCCCTTTCCATATACAGAATAATTTCTGTTTGTTTTAAGTTTAATGTTGTTCCTTACTTTCAGTTAAAAAAAAAACTTCTTAAAATTTAATTTCTGAACATTTTTCAACTAATGCAGTTTCAAAATTGGCTTACTGTACATGAAAAATTGAAACAAAATTTGCCTGTTAATTTTGGCAGATTCATACCAGATATAAACGGTTGCCCTCTCGTCAATACCTTGCTTTTGACACTAAAGCTGCTAGCAGTTTTGAAAAAGTTTCCTATTCTAATGGAACAGTCCCTGTGTTTTCATTTTAGTAAACAGTCAAACCTTAGCATAAAGAGTAAGGTATTGGGGGGGGGGCCCTTCCTATATGACATAGTTTCTGTTCGTTTTTCAAATAGTGCCAGTAAATCTGGCTCAACCTCTATGAAATGTACCCCTCTTCCTCACAGAAAACTCATTTGTGGAAATTTCATCCAACATAATTGCACCCCCCCCCCTATTAAATTCCCTCTTAAACAGTTCCATCCTTGCTGAGAATCCCTCCTCCCTGTAAAATTGCTTGTGGACAATTCACCCTGAAAAATTGTCCTCAGCATTATTTCATTTAAATAAGACTTAAATCTCTAATTGGTTTCTTGGTCACTCTAGAAATGCCCTCTTTCATGAGTTATTTCCCAGAAAACAAAACAGGCAGAAAAAGGCAGTCGATAATTCCCCCAGAACATCTCCACATAAGAAATTTGGCAGAGAGAATGTAAGAGAATTAAACAATATTGTATAATAGTTCAGTCACAACCCCCCAGTGTAACCTTTCCTCTGGAACATTAACATCCCAGAAATTTCCTTCCCCAGGGAAGATTCTCCCCCTAGAAATCCACCCCAAGCACACCCCCTCCCCCCAAAAATGGTTGTATAGTTCCCAATAGCAAAAACTATATGTTAACAATAAGCAAAGCTCACAACTGGCAGCCCTTCTCCTGGGGACTCTGGGCGGTCATTTTACATCTAAAGACATAGTTATTAGATTTTTTGACTATGCTGAGCAAAATGGCTATCTCAAAATTTTGATTGGCTGGCTTAAGAAAAAAAATGAGTTTGTGTGGGGCCCCTAGTTGCCCTCTAATTTTTTAGTCACTTAAAAAGGGCACTAGAACTTTTAATTTCTGTTTAAATGAGCCCTCTTGCTATATTCTAGGACCACTGGGTCAAAAAAAAACATGCATCCATGACTTTTATTCTAGCAAAAAATATGAAATTCCATATTTTTGCAGACAAGAGCTTGAAACCTCTACAGTAGGGTTCTCTGATATGCTGAATCTGATGGTGTGATTTTCATTAAAATTCTATGACTTTTAGGTGGTGTTCTCCCTTTTTGGAAAATAAAGCAAATATTCTCAGGCTTGTAACTTTTGATGGGTTAGACTAAACTTGATGAAACTTGTATAATTGAATTCAGCATAAAAATCTAATTCTTTTAATGTATCAATTGGTATCAAAATTCTGGAGTTTTTTTTTAAGAGTTTCAGTTACTATTGAGTGGGTTGCTCCTTACTTATGGTTTGTTAGCACAAATTGTTTAAATATTAATTGGTTTAAATTGTTTGTTTTATATATGGTTAAATATTCAAGCTGATCGTGTACCTATTAGTGAAATTTAGACAAATCCAATGCTGTGGTGAAGCTTTTCACTATCTAGTTTGTACAATGAAGGTTTTACAGTGATTTAACTGTTGAAGTGGCATTTAACTGTCTCTATTTTCAGTATTTTACCCTACAATGACAATTGTATCCCACTTATGATTAGGTTCAGATATATCCATATTCTGCATGCAAAAGTACAAGAAAACTATAATAATAACTTTCATACTTTATAATATACAGCAAGCTTCTATTTATCAGTTCATGATTCCTTCTCTTCTATTGACAGTTTTCAGTTGTTTTTTTTTTTCAATATGTATAACTTTGTAGTAACTGTTGTACTATGTGTACTATTTTGTTCTATTTGGTTACCTATCAACATTCTTTCCAAATATAATTATTGATATCCTAGTAATGTGAGAGATGAGGATCTAAAAAAAATAAAATGAAAATTAAAATAATAGAAAAAACTTAAATACAGAATAAAAATAAACGAAATGACTAAAATCAAAGAAATTCAACTCCATAAGCAAGCCACTCATCAATATCCACAACTAACAAAAACAATGCTCTTAATGAACATTAGCCTAAATATTAGCCAAATGACTGAGAAGGTAAAAATTCTTTGAAACAAACACAATCATCTACAAAGAAAGAAACCATGGTATATTACGTTGAATTTTATTCATTGTTTCTTTTCCACTAGATCTTTTGGATCTGAGAGGTTAAGGGCATGTGTGATTTTGTGGATGTGGAAATGACCAGTGCTGTATTTGGAGGGTGGGGCTCTAGGGCCTACCCCCCTGAAATCCCTAAAGAATTTTTTTAGAGTTTAATTTCTTGCTGTCAACCATCCCCTTGATATTTTGTCATATTGTTCAATAATATATTGGGAGCACTGCAAAGAAGTCAAATCTTTCCTATCTGCAAATTGTCTTTTCCCTTTATAGATCTGTCTAGATCCAACACTTTAAAAATTTCGCTTGTGTCCTTAGACAAGATTTATCAACCCTTCAGTCATTCCATCCTTTTGATCAAAGTCTCTGGAAGTATATTTCGTAGTTATTGTGATTATGTTTTGTAAACATTAAATTGTAATTTTTAAAAATGAGCTTAATGGTTATCTAACTGTTTGTTTTTCACAAATTGAAACATAAAAATAGAAGGGTTTGAATTTCTTTGGAAAGACGGGATGCCCCCTCCAGACCTCATTTTGCCGCCCCCATCCCCAACCTCATTTTGCCTCCTCAACTGAAATTTAGTTTCCGCAAAAAAATTGTCAAAACTAAGATAAGTCTGCATAATTCAAGCATCCAGAGAAACAGGTCAGTTTCCTTCAGTATATCTTTGCTCTTATGGTGCTATATGGACTATTTTTACTTTTTCACTGTCATTTTCACTTGATTTGGGGAAATTGGCTTCATCTTTGGCCCCCCCCCCCCCGAATTTTGATGTAACTATGCCACTGGATGAAATGAAGATGGACACAAGAACTAGAGTTACTGTGGGTGTTTTATAACTGCCAACTTTCTAATGTTATAACATAAACTGAAAAAGAAACAGCTTGTACAATCGTTGCTGGATTTTTATCCTTGTTGGATGAGAGAGAAGGATTGCTGTTGAGCCAAGTCACTCAAAACAAACTGTTGGACCATAGCTCCGTTTTCGTCTCCTGTCTTCCAGAGCCTTGCCCATTTTTTGAACCAAGCCTTTTCTCCTACAATCTGCAAAGAAAGGAGAACAGTGACTCTGAGGTCAGTTGCCCTGTCTCCTCTTGGAATTAGCATAAGAATCAAGTGAAATATGAAACTTGGCTTACAATTATGCAGTTGTGAAGGTTACAAGAACTGAAAACCCATTCTCGAAATAAAGGATATTAAATACATTTAGGGCTGAATTTCAATAAAACTCAAGGATATAAATTAGATAATTTTTTGCCTGAAGAAAAGGTGTCAGAACGCTTGTTTTAAGAAACAGTCAAATTAGCAAAAAGAAAAGAGGACTTAGAAGGAAGGCTTGTGGCCTTTTTAATTCAAAAAATGTAACTAGTGCTCTATTTTGTGTTTTAATCTCTAAGAAAGATTTAAATGCTTTAGTTCATAAATTTGAGAACTAAACTAACTTTTTAAGTTAAATTGCATAAGATATTATAATAAATTCTAAGCCAAAGCATTAATAATCCCTTTCATGAAACAGACCAACAGCCAGAAGATGCCTCACTCACTGCAACATATTCATCTTACTTGACATTGCTCTGGAGTCCTTCAAAAACCATGACCAGATTTCTGATGCTCAAAAGCTGCACTGAATATGTAGGCACTGGAAACTAGAAAAGGACTATGAATTTTCTGAAGTAGTTAAACAGAATGCCAAGGGTATGGTGAAAAACATCATTATTTTCAAAGTAGTTGGTTCCCAGAGTATTCATAGTTGGTGTTCAGCCCTTCAAAAACAGAGCATTCTGTTAACACTGCTTTCTATTTGCCAAATCTGAGACCAGTGAAGGCTCACATCAGATGCTTGGATGCCGCTATTTGAAACTGTATACTGGCCTTAAAGATGCGCTTACTGACTTCAAGTATCACAATGAAAGACATTATTCTATTACTGCAGTACAAAAATCTGTGATTTTATTAAAATACAAGAAACAAATAGCATTCCAATTGACCAGCAACGGAGTTTGAAAAATCAAGAGGGAAGGACAAATGTCATCCATTTCTATGAAAATCATCAAATAGAAAAGAAGTTTTAGTGCTTTGACAGTGCAAATGACTTGACTGGCGTAGGTCTTGCTAAGCAGATTATTAGACTGTGCTTGGAGTTTGGACTAGACATAAAAAATTTAGTTATAATTGGCTTTGTTGGGGGTAGTAATATATCTTGTTTTTTACAAGGGCACTCAAGCAGAAATATGAAAGTAGTATCCACTTGCCTTTTGCATGCATTGTGCTTCACAATGTTGGAACCTTACTTTGTGAAGGCCCCCAGACTGGACTCTGTTCTAATGCCAACTACTTAGTAGCAGCTATAACAGAGTTTAGCTTTATTTTCTTTCTGAGTCTTGTTGAAAAAATAAGTTCAATTCTGCTTTCAACTTCCATTTTTCATGGAAGGAAATATTTGCTCTACTTGCCTGCTGTAAGCATGTCGATATATTCAAGTCTGCATTAAAAGAGCTAGCAGATTATCCTTCTATTTATGGACAAGCAGTCCAGACGGCTGATAATGTAGGGATACCTGCAACAACAACAAGACATCATCATATTGCATTCCCCTCTTTATATACATCTCTTTTTTACATGGACTTTCGTCTTTGCCCCATACATTGAGCATCTATGTGAAGAACTCGATATGAGGTTTCTTAACCATCAAGCTACAGCATTTCAAATCCAAATTCATATCCCTCGTTTTATTGTTGATGCTGTATTAGCCAAGGTTTTGACAAAGCTGCAAAACTATGCAGTTCTTTTTTTCTCTGAGACTGGTCTCTTTGCTGAGTTGACTGTCTGACAAACCAAACGGAGGTCTGTAGGCGAGTCTAACCTACACAATAAAGTCTCTTAAACTCTTGGTGTGTGTGACAACTGCTTTTGTGCATTCACTTTTGATTGTATTCTCCACTGTCAGTGTTACCACAACTCTGCAGAGTGTTCATTTAGCACCCTTAAGCAGCTTAAAACATACCTTCGAAATCAGACTAGAGAGGGCAGGTTGAATGGTCTTGTTCGTATGTCTCAATCGAGATGTCAAGATAGATATTGACGATTAAAAAAAAAAAAAAAATCTCAGGAAAGATGAGTTTCTGTTTGTTTTACAAGTTCTTTGTTTTTGTCATTTACTTTTATTCAGTTTGTTTCATTCACATTTTTATTCACAAAACGTTAACATGTTTCTTTGGAACCTTTTCCTATGGCACTGAATAAGGAAAGTGGTTGTCGTCTTTGGTGGTTGTTGCTATTCTTTAGAAGACTCAATAGACCACAATGGTCTATATGTATGTCTATCTGTCCTGTATGTGCTACTGCACTGCTTATGTGATCACTAAGAAACTGTAGGAAGCTGTTGAAAACACTCTTGTGAAGGTTTCAGCTTTAGTCCCCCCCCCTTAAGGCCCTCTTAATACTTTTTGTGCTGACTGAAAGTACAGACCCCTCAACATAAATACTTGATAGTTTCTTCTGGTTATATTATTCACATTTTATAGATATTTTACCATAAAGGGTAAGTTGATTAAGAATTCTGTCATATAACACACTTCTGAAATTTTGAAGTTTCTTTGTCAGTAAATTCTCTGAATTTGGCATTGAACAATGTTGTTAATTTGGCATTTAACCTGATTTTTCAAAGATTACAATTTTAAAATACTATTATTATTTTACACATGGGAAAAATTTTTCCTGGCTGGGGGATTTCCATATTGCAAACTACTTCATTATCTTTTTCTGACTCTTTGTATATGTAATACAAATAAATTAATTAGGTAATTTATGTGAATATAGGGCAAAGGATAACTTTCTTTAGTGTCGGAATAACTCCTTTGTGGATAGCATGACATTTGAAAATAATCGATGTTCATGGTTATAGATTCAGTGCATTGTTGTGTTTTTCAGTTTATAAACATAAACCCCTCCATGGAGGAGTTTTCTGTTGAGTGGAAAATTTTCAAATAATTTAAATTTAAGAATTAAAAGGTTATTAATGCACAGGGGGACTTAATTCGTTATCAAATACCTTGTTAATTACGCAGAAGGGCGGGGGGATTTTCATTGCGAATTTTCCTTGAATTTCTTTAGATCGCATTAATGTGTGACGGGTACTATTATTTGGCTTTTAAGTTTCAGACAGTTCGTGGCTACGAACTATAAGCAAGGAGTTACTTGACTCAATAGT
>NC_088866.1:32999954-33061114 GCF_032884065.1 Artemia franciscana
TAAGAAACTGGATCCATTTGCTATTATAAAGCAATTCAGAAAGAAATATTAGAAATGACTAAAGGACCTGCAATTGGTATTGATCTAGGAACTACTTATTCCTGCGTTGGTGTTTTTCAACATGGTAAAGTTGATATCATCGCCAACGACCAGGGTAATCGAACAACACCATCTTGCGTGGCATTTACTGATACTGAACATCTGATTGGAGATGCTGCCATAAACCAAGGAGCCATGAACCCTTTAAACACAGTCTTTGATGCCAAAAGACTAATTGGTAGGAAATTTGAAGATTCTTCAGTTCAATCAGACATGAAACATTGGCCATTCAAGGTAATCAGTATAGATGGCAGACCAAAAATTCAAGTTGAATTTAAAGGCGAGACAAAGGCTTTTATGCCTGAAGAGATCTCTTCAATGATTCTTGGTAAGATGAAAAAAATCGCCGAGGCTTATATCGGAAAATCAGTCACTGACGCTGTTGTCACTGTACCTGCTTATTTCAATGATTCCCAAAGACAGGCTACAAAAGATGCTGGTATCATTGCAGGATTGAATATTCTTCGCATCATTAATGAACCAACTGCTGCTGCGATTGCCTATGGCCTTGATAAAAAGGATGATGCTGAAAAAAATGTACTCATTTTCGATCTTGGTGGTGGTACTTTTGATGTGAGCATTCTTACGATCGAGGAAGGAATATTCGAAGTAAAATCAACGTCTGGGGATACACATTTGGGTGGTGAAGACTTTGACAACAGAATAGTGACTCACTTCTTGAAAGAGTTTAAGAGAAAGCATAAAATGGATCTCTCAAATAATGCAAGAGCACTTAGAAGACTTAAGACCGCATGTGAAAGAGCGAAAAGAACCTTGTCAACGGCTGCCCAAGCTAGTATCGACATAGACTCACTACATGAAGGCATTGACTTTTATACCTCGATTACTCGTGCTCGATTTGAAGAACTCTGTGCTGATTTGTTTAGAAGTACAATGGAGCCAGTTGAAAAATCTCTCAGGGATGCTAAACTAGACAAAGGAAGTATCCATGAGATTGTTCTTGTTGGAGGTTCTACCCGTATTCCGCGTGTGCAAAAACTTCTACGAGACTTTTTTAATGGAAAAGAACTAAATAAGTCAATCAATCCTGATGAAGCAGTTGCTTATGGTGCTGCTATTCAGGCTGCCATTCTTAATGGTGACAAGTCTGAAGTAATTCAGGATCTCCTTTTGTTGGACGTTGCACCGCTTTCTCTTGGTATTGAAACAGCTGGAGGAGTGATGACTCCTTTGATAAAAAGAAACACGTGCATTCCTACAAAGCAGACTCAGACTTTTACTACATATTCGGACAATCAGCCTGGAGTTTTGATTCAGGTTTATGAAGGAGAACGAACTATGACAAAACATAATAATCTTCTCGGTAAATTTGAGCTCACTGGAATTCCACCAGCCCCACGAGCTGTACCTCAGATCGAAGTGTCATTTGATATTGACGCTAACGGAATTTTAAATGTTACCGCTGTTGAAAAATCTATGGGTAAAGCAAGTAAGATCACGATCACTAATGACAAGAATCGTTTATCTAGGGATGAAATTGAGCGAATGGTCAATGATGCTGAGCACTACCGTGCCGAGGATGAGAAACAAAGGGAGAAAATTTCAGCTAAGAATGCCCTTGAATCCTATTGTTTTTATATGAAACAGACTATCGAAGGCGAAGATATGAAAAACAAGATTAGTGATGATGACCGCAGGGCAGTTTTGGGTATCTGTAATGAGACTTTAAAATGGCTGGATGCCAATCAGTTGGCTGAGAAAGAGGAATTTGAAGACAAACAAAAAGCAATTGAAAATATTTGTAAGCCCATAATAACAAAACTTTATCAAGGGATTGGAAGTATACCTGAAGAAATGCCTGACCGACCCCAAGAATCTGGTGGACCAACAATAGAAGAGGTTGATTAAACCCCCACCAAAATATTCTATCCTCGCTGTTAAATTTCCCTAGAAAATTCTTCTTGACCTTTTCTCGTTTAAAAGAACACTTATCTTTTTTTATTTAATATGTGATCGTTTTTCAAGTCAAGCAAGAAATGGCTACCCCAAACCATCCGCACCAATTGGGTATCTTTTTTCTTTATTTCTATTTATTTTCATATTTGCCGAATAACATACTACAGCTCCTTCCACTACTTTTGAGACGTGAATGATAGGGATCGCCTATTGTTCCTTGTGATAGCTGCTGTTTCTCGTGCTAAAATTCCAGTATAAAGCGTTAAAATCAATAGCTTTAAAATACTTATTTGCTCTTTTCCAATTTCCAGCTGAAAAAAAGGCTGAAAGCTTTTCCCATTTGGGATATAAATAATCTAGAGATAATCCTAAATTGAAATAGTGCCGCTTCATCAAAACCTTACATGACCTAGTTTTACTTGCTCAAAAGCTTAAGGATCTTGCTCTTTAACATATGGCAACACGGAAGATGATTTGTGGGTGGAGGGAAGGGGAGAGTTATATTTTCTAAACAACAAAATAAGTTGATATTAGTTAAAAAAAACATATGAGAGTATTAGAAATTTTTAGGCTTTTAATTTTATTTGGCACAATGGTGTCTGAGGTTATAGGTTTCAGTGTTTGCCCTTGTAAAGACTGATCTATGGCCTGTTGTAACAGAAAGTCTCAAAACACGCATTGAAAAAGAACTGTATAATGATGAAAAACTTCCATTTAACGTCAATTTAATAATAGTAACTATTACCCAAGGTAAATGTAATTATATGAAGTTCATTACAAAATGAATTTATGAAATTTCAAAGAGAATCTTGCATCCCCTCACAATGGGTTAAGATCATAACCAAAGGCACACCATTGGAATCGTCATTATCAAAAGCCCTGCAGAGAAGGATTACGGTATCCCTCCTTGAAGAACAAAAATATCACATTTGGTATGGGCTATACCCTACTGATATGTCTCCCTGCCCTCCTTTCTTTTATCCCAGGGGTAATGGTATCAAACAAATAGTCACAGCCACTAAAGATCAATTTTGGTCAAGGGGGTAAAAATGGCAATAGATATTAATTCTAAGATAACCAGTCAATATGCTATGGTCTAAAACTCCAAACCCATAAAAAAGAGTTTTAATACCCACAATCTTCCAAAATTAATCAGAGTATGCTGATCAAGCTCTATAGTAAAGGGATTGGTGCAGTGAGTTCTATATTTATTCAAAATTATCAACTGATTCTAAAATTAAAACTACAATGATTACAATGCTGGAGTTTTCATGCTTGCAGATGTAACCATAGATTGCATAGTTATAACAGCCTATTGTAACCATAGAAATTCTAATTTCCAATCAAATTACCTCCTGTAAAATATAAATAATCCTACTAGCTTTGATACATTAGTGCCGCCTTTGATATTTCTTATATTCCCTTTTAATACCGTTATGCATATAGTTTTGTCGTTTAATTGAAACTTCCCCTAAAATTTCCCAGAAACCTACAAATTAATGCCCTTAGTGTCATTAGTTGCAGTAATCGTAGAAGTAGTATTAAAAGTATGCATATAGTGTCTTCTGGCTAGTGCATATTTGGCCACAACTTACCCTGAAATGTCTAACTTGATAATGTAAGCTGTTATTATGATATCGCTTTGTCAACCTTTTGACAATCAGCATGATCATAGTTTGTTTTGATTTAGTTTAACACCAACCTAAATGTGTCTTGAAAGTTTCACCTTAATATCCTTAGCTTGTGTGGTAGAAACAGTTGCAGTAGCAGTAGTAGCATTAGTAGCAATATTCACATAGCACCTTTGATTTGTTTTTTCAACATCCCCTTCAACACACGAAGAAAGTTTCAGCTCAATAACATCAACCGTTCCAGAAGTATTGCTGATGAGTCCTTTCGACAACTTATGTGGGCATATTGTTTTTTTATTTAGTTCTATACAGTTTCAATATTGCTCAAAATGTTCACCTTAATAACCTTAGCTTTAGTAGAGGTAGTAGTAGCACCAGTAGTTATAGTAGAAGCAGAGCTTTAAGTAGTAGTCTTAGCTAGTAGTAGTCTTAGCTAAATATATATAAAATAGATGAAATCGGTGTAGTATTCAGGCAGAACAATGTTTCTGTCGCAGCCATAACAGAAACTTGGAACCTGACTGAAGTGACAGGAAGGCTCACCGGTTATGCCCTATACCTCAGAACAAGACAAGCTCTTGGTGACCAGAGACTAGGCGGTGGAGTAGCCCTTTACGTACGTGAAGATATCCCAATGAAGGAGCTACGTGAACTTGAAAGCACTGAACATGAGGCTGTGTGGGTTTGGTGCAAACCATCGGCCATGCCGCGTGCTTACTCATGCATTATCTTTGCTTCAGTCTACTACCCTGAAAGTGCTAAAAACCGCCGTGATCTTGTCACATACCTCCAAAAGACTGTCGACCACCTTCGTGCTTTCTATGGAAATCCTGCTATTGTTCTGGCTGGGGACTTCCAAACCAAGAAAAGCTGGCTAGCATCATGCCTTTCCCTCAAGCAGGTTGTAAATTTTCCAACACATGAATCTGGCAGCATACTTGATTTAATCCTGACCAACTGTGAGACATATTACCAAACCCCTGAATCCCTTGGGCCGCTTGCCTGTTCTGATCATAACGTTGTGCTCTGGTCAGCTGCCTCTTCAATACCCAAGCCTAAAATTAAGCGTGTCAAGTATCGTCCGCTTACTGATTCAGCAATTTGCACCTATGGTCGATGGATAGCTACTTACCCTTTTCCAGAAGTATATGGAGACAAAAGCCTCGATAAAAAATGCCAACTGTTCAACGAAGTTCTCCATGCCAAATACCTCGAGTTTTTTCCTGAAAAGACTTTCACTAGATTTGAAAGTGATAAACCCTGGATAACTCCCCAAATCAAGAAACTAATCCGAAAAAAGTGCAAGCTTTTCCAAGAAGGAGATTTGCAAAATGCGAAAAAAATTGCGAAATCACATTACCTCTCTCACGAGAAGTGCGAAGAAAGATTACGGGCGTGAGAAATTTTCGGACAGTCTTAGGCACACTAATCCCAGGAAATGGCACAGAGCGGTCAAGCAAATCACTGGCAAGTCCATTCATAACAGCATAAAAATAAGCCACCCTGACGGAACTTACACAACTGCTGATGAGGTTAATCAATATTTCACCCGCATCTGGACCTCATTTCCTTCTCCCACACAAGCCCAGAAGTCTGAAATACTTGAATCCTGTGCAGATGAAGGTGAAGTTGTTATCGATGAGATGATAACCTATAAGACACTGATGAAGGTGAAAGTAAACTGTTCGGCTTATCCAGACGAACTTCCACCCAAACTGATTCGAGAATAAGCCCTTTTCATTGCGAAACCACTCTCAGTGCTGATAAACCTTTGCTTTCGTATAGGGATCTTTCCAGCTGTTTGGAAGAAAGCTCACGTTAGAGTAATTCCGAAGGTTACCAACCCTAAGAGCTGTGACGAACTTAGACCTATTTCGCAAACACCATGCCTGGCGAAAGTGGCCGAGACCTTTATCATGAGGGTCTTACTTGATCAAATTCAGGGATCTATCGACCAGAGACAATACGGCGGACTGAAAGACTGTAATACCTCAGTGTACCTAGTGAGGATGTATGATAGTCTTCTTAAGTTGGTCGAAAAAGGTCACAGTTTTGTAGACCTTGGTGCCATTGATTTCCGAAAGGCATTTGATCTAATCAATCATATTGTAGCTGCCCTTAATCTCAAGCTAATGGGGGCTAAGAAAAAGACTCTTACGCTCGTGTGGACTTTCTCAGTCAGAGGATGCATCGTGTGTTTGCTCTCTACGAAGGTGACACCAATTCCGAATGGTCCTCATCCACCTGTGGAGCCCCTCAGGGCACTAAGCTTGCAACTATTGTATTCTTGTCTGTAATTAACTTCCTCATAGCTGACTATGACGACCGCTACAAGTTCGTGGATGACCTGTCATTTATTCTGAAATATTTAGTACAAAACGGAGTTGTGACGCCACAGTTCAGTTCAAATTTTTTCAGTGTTTTCACAAAAGAGTGCGCGGAGCTAAATCTTGAGATTAATGTGAACAAGTCGAAGATAGTGCGCTTTAACCCGCTAAAAGGTGATATTATGGAGCCAAATGTTCCATTCCCTCTAGCAAACAGTATCAAGATCCTTGGAGTTACTTTTTCCAATGACTTCAGCTTTGCCACACATGTTGAAAACGTGGTTAAAAGTGCAAACGCTAGTCTACAGACTTTAAACGGTATGCGTAGGTTCAGTGCAAACACAGAGAGTATTAAGTATGCATACATAGCGTATGTCCGTCCCATTCTGGAATATGCGTGTCCTGTTTGGGTACCTTCAGCACTGAGAACAGTGTATCTTTGTCAGGAGCTTGAATCGGTTCAGAAGCGAGCGGTATCGATCATCTTGGGCCAAGGTGACATCCCCTATGAAAAGGCTCTGGAAGTGCTAAGACTGCCGTCACTCCAAAACCGGTACGAAACTCTGATAATGAGTTTCGGAAAGTACTTGCTTTCTAAATCTCAGCACTGTGACATTCTACCTGATCAACCTCTACCATCAAGAACGAGAAAGCAAGATAAGTTAGTTCCCGTTAAAGCAAGAACAAACCGATATGGTAATTCTTTCGTTCCGGTTTTCGTCAAAATGTATAATAAGAGTTAATATTTATAGTTTTATTTATATTTACAAGTGTAGCTTGATTTTGTATATGTTGTAAAAGAAAACACAAATCAGCGACAGCTGTCAAGTTTTTGCTATTAAACCTGTCTACTACTACTACTACTACTACTACTACTACTTAGCTTCAGTAGCAGTGGTACTAGTAGCAGCAGCATCAATGATAGTAGCAGTAGTAGTAGTTGTAGGGGTAGAAGTAGTAGTATTATGATGCAAATATTGTCTTTTGGATAGTTCAACATCCCCTGCAATAAGCCTTGTAAGTTTTAATTTCACACACCAAACTGTTGCTCAGATATTGCTGATATTCACTTTTGCCAACCTGCTTACGGAGGGCGTGCTAAGATTCAGTTTACCTTCCCCCTAAAAGTCCTCTAAAAACTTCACCTTCATACCCTTAGGTGTAGTGATAATAGTAATCACAGCAGTAGTACTAGAACTCAACTTAATAGAATTAGCCATTGCTATGACATTGTTGATACGTCCTTTTGATAACCTGTATATTTATATGCTTCTTGAAATTATAACTTGCAGATTACTTATGCTACCATGGAGGTTTCTGCCGTGATTCCTTCTTTTAAAAACTAAATTAATTACTATGGGCTAGAGTTCGTTCTTTACCATAAATAAACTAGTTACTGCTGCAACACGGATCTTCACTAAAAATGTGTCATTTACTATGCCATTTACTTTACCATAAATAAACTAGTTACTGCTGCAACCCGGATCTTCACTAGAAAATGTGTCATTTATTATGGCAACAGTTCGTTCTTTAATATAATTACTAAGTTGCTAGCTACCACTTCAACCCAGACTACCTGGACCGCTGCAATCCAGTTTTTTCGTCTTTTACAAGATTTTCCCTCTCCCGTGATAGACATTAAGTTCACCGGAAACAAATAAATGGGTACACCAACTAGCAAAAGTTCCAAACCCCTCATCGCTGAAGATAATTGTAGCCCAATAGGCGATTATTACTTACAAGCCCCCTACATGTCTTATCACTGGAACCAAATTGGCTTTACCATCAAATACACCGGAAACAAATAATAGGTGCACTAACTAGCAAAAGTGGCAAACCCCTCATTGCCGAAGATGATTATAAGCTAACAGCCGTTTCTCGCCTAACGTGAACCAATTCTTACTTATAAGTCCCTCTCCCGTGACACGAATCAAGTTCACCGGAAACAAAGAAATGGGTACACCAACTAGCATAGTTGCAAACCCTCATCGCTGAAGTTGACTGTAGCCTAACAGTAGATTATTGCTTATAAGTCCCCTACATGTCTTACTACTGGAGCCAAATTGGTTTTACCATCAAATACACTGGAAACAAATAATAAATACACCAACTAGCAAAATTTGCTAACCCCTCATTGCCAAACGTGATTATTACCTAACAGCCGACTGTTGCTTACAAGTCCTCTATATGTCTCACAATTTGTATCGGCCTCGATTTTTTTTCAGTGTGTACCTTACTACTGAAGTTATCAACCTCTTGAAACTTTCAAACTGGTATACCTCATGACGGAATTTTTGTACCAAAAAATGGATGTCATATATTTTGATCAGCTCATCAAGAGCTATCGATTGCCGTCGAAAAAAAATTCTGTCTGTCTTAGTTCAAAAGTTGATTTTTTTGCCGTAGGTCGACTTTCTAACGTCACCACTTAGAAAGGAGCACAGGATAAGCTCCAATTTCTTTAGCAATGAGAGAACTTATAAAGTTTATTAGGCACATCTGATACCATTTTTCTACCGCAATCCCAAGTCCGAAAAATGGAATGATAAACTCAGCTGAAATCAAAAAGAGAAATGGGTAGAAATAATAGATGGCAGCACTTTCGGACCCGTGGGAAAATGCCACATTTTCACTTCTGTAAATTTTTAATTATCATTCAAAGAAGATATATTGGCTGTGGGGCCGGGTAACTGCCGCATATATCTAGCACCTATAGATTTTAGTCCATCTTCAATTTGGAAGTGGTGCCTGCCTGCTTGCCTGCTAAAACGGAGCTTTCCACTCGAAAGCAGAAACATGGTTTGATGAAACGAAAGCTTGGCTGCACAACTTCAGATACTTCTCTCTGACATCTATATATATAAAAATAAGTTGTCTGTCTGTCTGTGGATGGATCAGGTGACGTCACCTGAAAAAACTGGATCAGGTGACGTCAAAACTGAAAAAACTAAAAAAGGCAAAAACTACAAAAAAAACTAAAAACTAATAAAAAAAATAAAAAAGCTAAAAAACTAAAAAAACTAAAAAAAGGCAACCAATAAAAAACTAAAAAAAAAACTGAAAAAACTAAAAAAAGGCAAAAACTACAAAAAAAAACTAAAACTAATAAAAAAAGTAAAAAAGCTAAAAAACTAAAAAAACTAAAAAAACTAAAAAAAGGTAAAAAACTAAAAAAAATAAAAAATAAAAAAAAACTAAAAAAAGGAAAAAACTGAAAAATAAGCTAAAATAAAGGTAAAAACCAATAAAAAACTAAAAAGAAAAAAAGGAAAAAACTAAAAAAAATTTTCATCTAAAAAACTAAAAAAAACTAAAAAAGGTAAAAACTAAAAGAACTAAAAAAGAAAAAAATAAATGACGAAACTCAAAGAGAAAGCGACCAGGACAAAAGGAATGTTCGATTAGCAATCAACAAAGCACCGGGACACAGGGAGTATAAATGACGACCAGGACATAAGTAAAAAAAAAAAACTATCTATATATATAAAAATAAGTTGTCTGTGGATCTGTGGATCGTGGATCAGGTGACGTCACCTGAAAAAACTGGATCAGGTGACGTCAAAACTGAAAAAACTAAAAAAAAGGCAAAAACTACAAAAAAAACTAAAAACTAATAAAAAAAATAAAAAACTAAAAAAACTAAAAAAAGGCAAAAACTACAAAAAAAACTAAAAACTAATAAAAAAGCTAAAAAACTAAAAAAACTAAAAAAAAGGCAAAAACTACAAAAAAACTAAAAACTAATAAAAAAAATAAAAAAGCTAAAAAACTAAAAAAACTAAAAAAACTAAAAAAAGGTAAAAAACTAAAAAAACTAAAAACTAAAAAAAACTAAAAAAAAGGAAAAAACTGAAAAATAAGCTAAAATAAAGGTAAAAACCAATAAAAAACTAAAAAAAAAACTGAAAAAACTAAAAAAAGGCAAAAACTACAAAAAAACTAAAAACTAATAAAAAAAGTAAAAAAGCTAAAAAACTAAAAAAACTAAAAAAACTAAAAAAACTAAAAAAAGGTAAAAAACTAAAAAAAATAAAAAATAAAAAAAACTAAAAAAAAAGGAAAAAACTGAAAAATAAGCTAACATAAAGGTAAAAACCAATAAAATACTAAAAAGAAAAAAAGGAAAAAACTAAAAAAAATTTTCATCTAAAAAACTAAAAAAAACTAAAAAAGGTAAAAACTAAAAGAACTAAAAAAGAAAAAAATAACATAAGTAAAAAAAAAAATTAACAAAACTAAAAAGAAGTTAAAAACTACAAAAAAACTAAAAAGAAAAAAAAACTAAAAACTAATAAAAAAACTAAAAAATCTAAAAATCTAAATAAACTAAAAAAGAAAAACAAAGGAAAAAAATAAAGGAGAAAAACAAAACTAAAAAACGAATGTATATACAGACCGGTACACCGGGATACAAATGACGACCGGGACACAGGGAATATAAATGACGACCGGGACACAGGGACACAACTACAACGGGGACACCGGGGGAAACAGGGGGATATAAATGACGACCGGGACAAAAAAACTAAAAAGAAAAAAAAACTAAAAACTAATAAAAAAACTAAAAAATCTAAAAATCTAAATAAGCTAAAAAAGAAAAAAAAAGGAAAAAAATAAAGGAGAAAAACAAAACTAAAAAACGAATGTATATACAGACCGGGACACCGGGATACAAATTACGACCGGGACACAGGGAATATAAATGACGACCGGGACACAGGGACACAACTACAACGGGGACACCGGGGGAAACAGGGGGATGTAAATGACGACCGGGACACCGGGACAGGGAATGGTCGATTAGCAATCACCATCAACAAAGCTCAAGGGCAATCATTAGAATCATGAGGTATAGATCTGAATACAGATTGTTTTCCCATGGACCATTATATGTTGCATGTTCAAGAGTCGGTAAACCTGACAATCTATTTATATGCAAAGACAATGGGACAGCAAAGAATGTTGTATATTCGCAAGTTTTACGTAGTTAAAACCATATATATATATATATATATATATATATATATATATATATATATATATATCTATATATATAAAAATAAGTTGTCTGTGGATGGATGGATGGATGGATGTGTGGATGGATGTGTCAGGTGACCTCACCTGAAAAAACTGGATTAGGTGACGTCAAAACTGAAAAAACTAAAAAAAGGCAAAAACTACAAAAAAAACTAAAAACTAATAAAAAAAATAAAAAAGCTAAAAAACTAAAAAAACTATAAAGGTAAAAACCAATAAAAAACTAAAAAAAAAACTGAAAAAACTAAAAAAAGGCAAAAACTACAAAAAAAAACTAAAAACTAATAAAAAAAGTAAAAAAGCTAAAAAACTAAAAAAACTAAAAAAACTAAAAAAAGGTAAAAAACTAAAAAAAATAAAAAATAAAAAAAAACTAAAAAAAAGGAAAAAACTGAAAAATAAGCTAAAATAAAGGTAAAAACCAATAAAAAACTAAAAAAAAAAAGGAAAAAACTAATAAATGACGACACTCAAAGAGAAAGCGACCAGGACAAAAAACTAAAAAAAAAGGCAAAAACTACAAAAAAACTAAAAACTAATAAAAAAAATAAAAAAGCTAAAAAACTAAAAAAACTAAAAAAAGGTAAAAAACTAAAAAAACTAAAAACTAAAAAAAAACTAAAAAAGGTAAAAACTAAAAGAACTAAAAAAGAAAAAAATAAATGACGACACTCAAAGAGAAAGCGACCAGGACAAAAGGAATGTTCGATTAGCAATCAACAAAGCACCGGGACACAGGGAGTATAAATGACGACCAGGACACAAGTAAAAAAAAAAATTAACAAAACTAAAAAGAAGGTAAAAACTACAAAAAAACTAAAAAGAAAAAAAAACTAAAAACTAATAAAAAAACTAAAAAATCTAAAAATCTAAATAAACTAAAAAAGAAAAAAAAAGGAAAAAAATAAAGGAGAAAAACAAAACTAAAAAACGAATGTATATACAGACCGGTACACCGGGATACAAATGACGACCGGGACACAGGGAATATAAATAACGACCGGGACACAGGGACACAACTACAACGGGGACACCGGGGGAAACAGGGGGATATAAATGACGACCGGGACAAAAAAACTAAAAAGAAATAAAAACTAAAAACTAATAAAAAAAACTAAAAAATCTAAAAATCTAAATAAGCTAAAAAAGAAAAAAAAAGGAAAAAAATAAAGGAGAAAAACAAAACTAAAAAACGAATGTATATACAGACCGGGACACCGGGATACAAATGATGACCGGGACCCGGGACACAGGGAATATAAATGACGACCGGGACACAGGGACACAACTACAACGGGGACACCGGGGGAAACAGGGGGATAACCTGACAATCTATTTATATGCAAAGACAATGGGACAGCAAAGAATGTTGTATATTCGCAAGTTTTACGTAGTTAAAACCATATATATATATATATATATCTATATTCACAGGTGGGACATAGGGACACAACTACAATGGCGCGTAACTATTATGGCGCGTAACGACTTACGCGCGCGGGGGGGCTTGGGGGGGCGCGAAGCGCCCCCACCAACTAGGTGTTGGGGTGGCGCGAAGCGCCACCCCAACAGCTAGTTTTTATATATATAGATATATCTATCTATATATATAAAAATAAGTTGTCTGTGGATGGATGGATGGATGTGTCAGGTGACGTCACCTGAAAAAACTGGATCAGGTGACGTCAAAACTGAAAAAACTAAAAAAAGGCAAAAACTACAAAAAAAACTAAAAACTAATAAAAAAAATAAAAAAGCTAAAAAACTAAAAAAACTATAAAGGTAAAAACCAATAAAAAACTAAAAAAAAAACTGAAAAAACTAAAAAAAGGCAAAAACTACAAAAAAAACTAAAAACTAATAAAAAAAGTAAAAAAGCTAAAAAACTAAAAAAAATAAAAAAACTAAAAAAAGGTAAAAAACTAAAAAAAATAAAAAATAAAAAAAAACTAAAAAAAAGGAAAAAACTGAAAAATAAGCACACTCAAAGAGAAAGCGACCAGGACAAAAAACTAAAAAAAAAGGCAAAAACTACAAAAAAACTAAAAACTAATAAAAAAAATAAAAAAGCTAAAAAACTAAAAAAACTAAAAAAAGGTAAAAAACTAAAAAAACTAAAAACTAAAAAAAAACTAAAAAAGGTAAAAACTAAAAGAACTAAAAAAGAAAAAAAATAAATGACGACACTCAAAGAGAAAGCGACCAGGACAAAAGGAATGTTCGATTAGCAATCAACAAAGCACCGGGACACAGGGAGTATAAATGACGACCAGGACACAAGTAAAAAAAAAAATTAACAAAACTAAAAAGAAGGTAAAAACTACAAAAAAACTAAAAAGAAAAAAAAACTAAATACTAATAAAAAAACTAAAAAATCTAAAAATCTAAATAAACTAAAAAAGAAAAAAAAAGGAAAAAAATAAAGGAGAAAAACAAAACTAAAAAACGAATGTATATACAGACCGGTACACCGGGATACAAATGACGACCGGGACACAGGGAATATAAATAACGACCGGGACACAGGGACACAACTACAACGGGGACACCGGGGGAAACAGGGGGATATAAATGACGACCGGGACAAAAAAACTAAAAAGAAATAAAAACTAAAAACTAATAAAAAAAACTAAAAAATCTAAAAATCTAAATAAGCTAAAAAAGAAAAAAAAAGGAAAAAAATAAAGGAGAAAAACAAAACTAAAAAACGAATGTATATACAGACCGGGACACCGGGATACAAATGATGACCGGGACCCGGGACACAGGGAATATAAATGACGACCGGGACACAGGGACACAACTACAACGGGGACACCGGGGGAAACAGGGGGATAACCTGACAATCTATTTATATGCAAAGACAATGGGACAGCAAAGAATGTTGTATATTCGCAAGTTTTACGTAGTTAAAACCATATATATATATATATATCTATATTCACAGGTGGGACATAGGGACACAACTACAATGGCGCGTAACTATTATGGCGCGTAACGACTTACGCGCGCGGGGGGGCTTGGGGGGGGGGCGCGAAGCGCCCCCACCAACTAGGTGTTGGGGTGGCGCGAAGCGCCACCCCAACAGCTAGTATATATATATATATACTAGCTGTTGGGGTGGCGCTTCGCGCCACCCCAACACCTAGTTGGTGGGGGCGCTTCGCGCCCCCCCCAAGCCCCCCCGCGCGCGTAAGTCGTTACGCGCCATAATAGTTACGCGCCATTGTAGTTGTGTCCCTATGTCCCACCTGTGAATATAGATAGATATATATATATATATATATATATATATATATATATATATATATATATATATATATATATATGGTTTTAACTACGTAAAACTTGCGAATATACAACATTCTTTGCTGTCCCATTGTCTTTGCATATAAATAGATTGTCAGGTTTACCGACTCTTGAACATGCAACATATAATGGTCCATGGGAAAACAATCTGTATTCAGATCTATACCTCATGATTCTAATGATTGCCCTTGAGCTTTGTTGATGGTGATTGCTAATCGACCATTCCCTGTCCCGGTGTCCCGGTCGTCATTTACATCCCCCTGTTTCCCCCGGTGTCCCCGTTGTAGTTGTGTCCCTGTGTCCCGGTCGTCATTTATATTCCCTGTGTCCCGGTCGTCATTTGTATCCCGGTGTCCCGGTCTGTATATACATTCGTTTTTTAGTTTTGTTTTTCTCCTTTATTTTTTTCCTTTTTTTTTCTTTTTTAGCTTATTTAGATTTTTAGATTTTTTAGTTTTTTTATTAGTTTTTAGTTTTTTTTTCTTTTTAGTTTTTTTGTCCCGGTCGTCATTTATATCCCCCTGTTTCCCCCGGTGTCCCCGTTGTAGTTGTGTCCCTGTGTCCCGGTCGTCATTTATATTCCCTGTGTCCCGGTCGTCATTTGTATCCCGGTGTACCGGTCTGTATATACATTCCTTTTTTAGTTTTGTTTTTCTCCTTTATTTTTTTCCTTTTTTTTCTTTTTTAGTTTATTTAGATTTTTAGATTTTTTAGTTTTTTTATTAGTTTTTAGTTTTCTTTTCTTTTTAGTTTTTTTGTAGTTTTTAACTTCTTTTTAGTTTTGTTAATTTTTTTTTTTACTTATGTCCTGGTCGTCATTCATACTCCCTGTGTCCCGGTGCTTCCCGGTGCTTTGTTGATTGCTAATCGAACATTCCTTTTGTCCTGGTCGCTTTCTCTTTGAGTTTCGTCATTTATTTTTTTCTTTTTTAGTTCTTTTAGTTTTTACCTTTTTTAGTTTTTTTTAGTTTTTTAGATGAAAATTGTTTTTAGTTTTTTCCTTTTTTTCTTTTTAGTTTTTTATTGGTTTTTACCTTTATTTTAGCTTATTTTTCAGTTTTTTCCTTTTTTTTAGTTTTTTTTTATTTTTTATTTTTTTTAGTTTTTTACCTTTTTTTAGTTTTTTTAGTTTTTTTAGTTTTTTAGCTTTTTTACTTTTTTTATTAGTTTTTAGTTTTTTTTTGTAGTTTTTGCCTTTTTTTAGTTTTTTCAGTTTTTTTTTTTAGTTTTTTAGTTTTTTTTTGTAGTTTTTGCCTTTTTTTAGTTTTTTTAGTTTTTTAGCTTTTTTATTTTTTTTATTAGTTTTTAGTTTTTTTTGTAGTTTTTGCCTTTTTTAGTTTTTTCAGTTTTGACGTCACCTGATCCAGTTTTTTCAGGTGACGTCACCTGACACATCCATCCACACATCCATCCACACATCCACAGACAGACAACTTATTTTTATATATATAGATATATATATATATATATCTATATTCACAGGTGGGACATAGGGACACAACTACAATGGCGCGTAACTATTATGGCGCGTAACGACTTACGCGCGCGGGGGGGCTTGGGGGGGGCGCGAAGCGCCCCCACCAACTAGGTGTTGGGGTGGCGCGAAGCGCCACCCCAACAGCTAGTAGGCTATATAACTCCACTTCACTTCGCACACCATAGGCTCTGGCTCGTGGACAAGCAAAAACCATCCTTTTCGCCCCCAGGCAAGAGTTCTGCGGAGCTTTCCAAAATGTAATGTCATATTGATCAATCCGGCCTGAGGTCTACACTTTTCGTAAAAACCGCACAGGTTAGACCCTTACCGTTTTCCAGGAATAAGCTGAGATCGGCGGCATAGGAAAAAAAACGCGACAAAACCAAAGTGTTGCTCTCACAACACAATTCTTGTCACAGCCAATGTTTACACATTTGTCAAGTCAAAGTCTAAAGAAAACTTCTATTAATAATAACTTGACTGACACCATTTACGATGAACTACATCAATCCTTTATATATTACTAGGTTGCAAGCTACCGCTGCAACCCGTTACGATCGAGAAAAAAGGCTTTGACTCTTTTTGTTTAGTATAATGAACTACACAGATCCTTTATAAGAAAACTTTTTAAAAGATGCTTTTATTATTATGCAATACAAAGTTACAAACAGGAAAAAGCCCACGGCTTTTTCTTAGGTTGAATAGTAAGAGGTGAATTTCAGAGAATCAGGCGGCTAAGTAAGACAAGTATTAAACCATACCCTAGAAAAGTTTGCCGATGCTATTACTGCCGCTAAGGCCAAGGTTACTACTTTTAATTAATGTTTGAGTTACTGTGAGCTAGCGTGCGTTCTTTATTGTAACGACATATATTATCTAGTATACGAAAATGGAGTTCTTTGTGAAAATATTGATTTTATTTAAGAAAATTTTGTTGATTACAAAATCACGTTGGTGTGACAAATTCCTGATGTTACTAACAGAAGCTACTACAGTGTTATAGAAAAATACAACTTTTCGTAAAAAATTGATTTCTTTTTAAAAATTATTTTTTTTATTAGAAATATGTTTTTAGCCACATCAATTTCCTTTAAAATGAGCCATTAAACAACTCTCTACGATGCTCCAGTGCCAAGCTATCTGAGGAGGAAAAGAAAGAAAAAAAAAGAAAAAAGATGCCGTTTATGCAGAATATCGTGGTTCCAGCCACTTTCCTTGATTTTCAAGACAGTACATTTCCCTTGTTGTTCAGGCCAATGGATGGTAAGTTTCCCACATAGTTTTTTTCGGACAAGGCGGTTCTAACAGTGTACTTTTTGATTTGATCTTACATTATTTTTAGAAGTTATGGGTTACTACATTTCTTAGTATTGGACGTGACCGTCTCTTACTAGGTTGCTAGCTACCGCTGTAAACCGAAATTTATTCAAAATTTTCAGGAGTTACTCTAGTTTCAATTCCCAATCAGATTTTGTGTTAAGACTCTAAAGAAATTACTACATTTCATGTAACTATATCTACATGCCTTTGATTATGTTAAAAATGCTATTTTGATCTTCATGTGCAATTTGATGTAATAACATTTGCTATTACACAGTTGTACATTTTATAATAACATGAGGTACTGAAGTGTTATATAAAAATGTAGTTTTTCTTTAAAAATTGATTATATTAAAAAAAATTATTTACAAAAGACGCTACATGTGGCAATTTCATTTAAAATAAAACATTAAACCGCTCTCTACGATATCCCAATGCCCTGCTATCTGAGGAAAAGAAAAAAAAGACGCCGTATATGCAGAATATTATGGTTTCAGCCGCTTTTCTTGAATTTCAAGCCAATATATTTTCCTTGTTTTTCAAGCCAATATTTTTTCCTTGTTTTTCAAGCCAAGGGACGGTAAGTTTCATGTAGAGGGCTTTCGGACAAGGCAATTCTAACTGTGCACTTTTTGTTTTGATCTGACTCTGTTTTTAGGAGTTATGGGCTTTTCTATTTTTTGGTGTTGGATGTGAGTTACTAGGTTGCAAACTACCACTGCAACCTGGATACTTCTTACTAAGGGGATGTGATCGTCTCTTGCTAGGCTGCTTGCTACCGCTGCAACCCGGATGGTAACCAAAACTTAAAATAATGTTAAAAATGGCTGGTGAAAAAACAAACATAGCTGATTAGAATGCAGTAACTAACTTATCGATTGGTCTTAGTATTAATATAAACTACTCATTATTGACCCATTATGTAAGATAAAAGATGCCGCATATGCAGAATATCGTGGTTGCAGCCACTTTTCTTGATTTTCAAGCCAATATATTTTACTTGATGTTCAAGCCAAGAGACGGTAAGTGTCCTATATAGGGATTTCGGATAAGACGGTTCTAATACTGTACTTGTTGTTTTGATCTGACTCTATTTTTAGGAGTTATGGGCTATAGTAGTTTTTATTAAGGGACGTGATCGTCTCTTACTAGGCTCATAGCTACCACTGCAACCCAGATTTTGGAAGATCAGCCTGCATTTTATAATCTTGTTGAACTTCAAAATGTAATTATTAAATTTGTTTTTAAACGTTCTTTGGAACAGCCTCGCAGAGGTTTTAATTTTTTCATTATAGCTTTTATCACCTCAGTATCACCCATATTTCTGATAGCAACTAAATTTTTATATTTGTTTCGATAATGATCGTTATTATAATAACGCTCCTTGATATTTTGTTTGACTCCCTCAATTATTGCTTCTAAATAATCCATCATTATGATAACACTTCTTGACCTTATGTTTGGCTCTCTCAATTTCTGTTTCTCGATACACCTGATCTGTTAAATACCTTTGTTTTCATTTTTCATAGTTCTATCCATATTTTTTTTTGTGGAAATGTTGTTTTAAAGTAAATATTTGCATTGCTCGGCTGTAATACTTTTCTAGCTCTTTTTTTCTCTTGATTTGTTCCCCTGAGACCATATCCTTTTCGATGTAAAGTCCAACCGATAAAATGACGTACCATGACGTACCGAGTCAATTAAATCGAACAAAAAACAAACTAATTGAAAAATTTTCCGGTGTTTTTCTAGTTTGAACTACAAAATCAAAATTACCGCTGAAACACAAGCAATACTTTTGCAGTTTACATAATAACTTTAGCGATCCTGAACTGAGAACTAAAATAAAATAAAATTGATTTGGTTATTTTCTTCCATGGAAATATAGTAAAATATTATAAAGATGTACACTTTGGGGGTTAAGCCAAATAAAGTTTGGTTCCAGGAGAAAATTATAACTTTGAACTGAGAGGAAATAAAATTACCTTTTCTAAAATTTTCAAGAATAACTATAGTATCATTTCACAAATCAGTATTTTGTGAAGACCCTAAAAGAATTAATGAATTTTAAATAACTCTATCTATATGCTTTTCGTAATGTTAAAAACACTATTTTGATTTTCAAACAGTTCGTGGTAACGAACTGTAGTAAGGAGCGACCCGGCTCAATAGTAACCAAAACTCTAAAAAATTGAATTTTGATATCAATAGCTACATCAAAAGAATCGCATTTTAATGCTGATTTTAAATATATAAGTTTCATCAAGTTTAGTCTTACCCATCAAAAGTTACGAGCCTGAGAAAATTTGCCTTATTTACGAAAATAGGGGGAAACACCCCCTAAAAGTCGTAGGATCTTAGCGAAAATGACACCATCAGATTCAGCGTATCAGAGAACCCTACTGTAGAAGTTTCAAGCTCCTATCTACAAAAATGTGGAATTTCGCATTTTTTGCCAGAAGACAAATCACGGGTGCGTGTTTATTTGTTTTTTTTTTTTTGTTTTTTTTTTTTTTTTCCCAGGGGTCATCGTATCGACCAAGTGGTCCTAGAATGTCGCAAGAGGGCTCATTCTAACGGAAATGAAAAGTTCTAGTGCCCTTTTTAAGTGACCAAAAAAATTGGAGGGCATCTAGGCCCCCTCCCACGCTCATTTTTTTCCCAAAGTCACCGGATCAAAATTTTGAGATAGCCATATTGATCAGCATAGTCGAAAACCATAATAACTATGTCTTTGGGGATGACTTACTCCCCCACAATCCCTGGGGGAGGGGCTGCAAGTTACAAACTTTGACCAGTGTTTACATATAGTAATGGTTATTGGGAAGTGTACAGACGTTTTCAGGGGAATTTTTTTGTTTGGGGGTGGGGCTGAGGAGAGGGGGCTATGATGGAGGATCTTTCTTTGGAGGAATCTGTCACGGGGGAAGAAAAATTCAATGAAAAGGGCGCAGGATTCTCTAGCATTACTATAAGAAAACAATGAAAAATAAACATGAAAACGTTTTTTTTCAAATGAAAGGAAGAAGTAGCATTGAAGCTTAAAACGAACAGAGATTATTACGCATATGAGGGGTTCTAAAAATACTTTAGCATAAAGAGCGAGGTATTTAGGAGGAGATAAATACCTTGCTCTTTATGCTAAAGTATTTTTAGTAATTTCAACTATTTATTCTACGGCCTTTCTGATTCAGGGGTCATTCTTAAAGAATTGGGACAAAACTTACGATTTAGTGTAAAGAAGGAGGTATTAACGAGGGTACAAACCCCCTCATATACATAATAAAAATTAAAGAATATAAAAGTTTGTTACGTAAGTTAATTCTAAAGTTACGTATATTTTTTGCTAATAAAGAAAATTCGTTAAAATTAAAATCAATAGTTGCCTTTTTATGTAACCGAAAAATTGCATGGCAACTAGGCCTCCTTCCCCATCCCATATTTCTGAAAATCGTATGATCAAAACTAAGAGAAAGCCATTTAGCCAAAAAAGGAATTAATATGCCAATTTCATTTGAATAGTTTACGTGTGGAGAGTCAAAATCAAACATGCATTAATTCAAAAACGTTCAGAAATTACATTAAAAAAAACTAGTTTTTTTAACTGAAAGTAAGGAGCGACACTAAAACTTAAAACGAACAGAAATTACTCCGTATATGAAATGGATTGTCCCCTCCGCAATCCCTCGCTCTTTACGCTAAAGTTTGACTCTTTGCCACAATTCTGCTTTTTAAAACAATTAAAAGCTTTAGCGTAAAGAGCGAGGGATTGCGGAGGGGACAATCCATTTCATATACGGAGTAATTTCTGTTCGTTTTAAGTTTTAGTGTCGCTCCTTACTTTCAGTTAAAAAAACTAGTTTTTTTTAATGTAATTTCTGAACGTTTTTGAATTTCCTGTGCAAGATGATGTTATTACCATTTGCTACTACAGTGTTGAACAAAAATGCAGTTTTCGTAAAAAATTGATTATATTTAAAAAATTATTTTTTAATTATAAATAGTTTTTAAATACTTCAGTTTCCATTAAAAAGGCATTAAATAGCTGTCTACGATGCTCCTGTGCCTAGCCATCTGCGGGGGAAAAGAAGAAGAAGAGGAAATAAAACAATATGCTGTCGATGCAGAATAACGTGGTTGCAGCCACTTTTCCTGATTCTCAGACCAATACATTTTCCTTGTTATTCAAGCCAAGGGACTTTAAGTTTCCTACGGATGGTTTCAGACAAAGCGGTTCTAATGTTCTTTTTCTTGTTTTGATCCAACACTATTTACAGGAGTTATGGGTTATTACATTTTTTAGTATTGGACGTGATCGTTTCTTACTAGGACTCTAGCTACTACTGTAACCTGGATACCAAAACAAAATAACCTTAGGGACAGCTGAGGGTACCAGGTGAAACTTTTAGGGAATATTGAGGCAAATCAAAGGACACTATTTGCATCAAGGTTGGAAAAAGAGTGCCTCTATGGCCTCTCAGGAGTGACTAAGGGGATTAAATTTAAACTTTGTGGGGATTCTGAGGAGTATTTTGCAACTAAATCAAATGACATGACTTAGATCTGTCTTGTCAAAAATGGTATATCTGCAATATTTTAGGAACCGTAACGATTTTTAAGTTGAAACTTTCAAGGAATGTTAAGGAGGATGTTGAACTATATCGAACTGGACAATGTGCATTCAGATTGTCAATAGGGAAACGACAAAAGACCCTACCAATTGGGTTAATGACACTCACCAATGTTGAATTATGAATATCCAGGGAAGGGATTCCTTAGGCGTGGATACACCTAGCACTAATAATTATTCATAGCAAGACTAGTTGGCAATGCAAGGTTAGTCTCGTCAGTGAGTTACTGGACTAAGCTTACATTATCTTCAGATACAACTGTACACAATAAAAAATTATCATCAACTTACCCTGTTTCCTACTAATTACTCCATAACCAAGGAAAATGAATAGAGATCCAATAATTGGCGGAATCCCAGCAAGAATGAAAGGTATCTTGTATGACCCAAGGCTCTCACGAAGGGCACCTAAAATATAAATTTTTTTAAATACTTTTTGACTAATTGAATTTTAAAATATAACTAAGAATAAAACAGAGAAAAATAAAAATTTAAAGAAGACTTACTAAGACTAACTTTCTGATTAAAAGATTTACCACACGCAAGTTAAAAACAAAATAGCCACTTAGAATACTACCATATGTAATTTCAGAAGTCACGGATAGTTTTTAATTAAAAACATAAGAAGTAAAATCACTAAAAGAAGATTTTGAGAGAAAAAAAATGCATGGTTGATTCGAGTATTGTGGTAGTCTCAGTTTTTTCTGCAGTAAACATTTCTCCAACATATTTTTGCTTTGTTCTCAGATAGATAGAAAATTTTTTATAGAAAAAATATTATACAGGAAAAAACAATTTATATTGCTGTATGATTTGCCCATATTGTTCACATACAGCATTTGTTATTGGAAAATAAACGGAAATTTCCTGGGGTACTTTTGCGTGGAGAGAGAAGATTTTCAACGGGGAGAGTTTTCCGTGGCGAGTAAAGTTTCCAGGAATCCAGGAGAAATGCTGCGTAGGGGGTGGGAATTTCCTGACATGATTTGAATAACAGTCTCATAAAAAAACGAGTTTTTTCAGTTGAAATTAAGGAGCAGCACTAAATTTAAAACGAACATGAATTATCGTGTATTAAGGAAAACTGCCCCTTCCTCAGCCCTCACTCTTTACACTATAGTTTGACTTTTCGTCCTGATTCTTCGAGAAAGACTACTCAAACACAAGGGCTTTGGATTTTGAATGAGAAGTATTTTTAAAGAGCTTTAAGACTTTGACGCAAGAGCAATAAAGGGACAGCCACCCTTGCATACAGAATAATTTATGTTAGTTTTAAGTTTTACTGTTGCTCCTTAATTTTTGTTGATAAATCCTGGTTGTCATTGACGTTGCTTATTTGCCGTTAAATGAATTTTTGCAAAAGACCACGTGTAAAAAAATTCATGGAGAATAAAGAACTTGGGCGAAATATTTGACCATTAGGGTGGGGGAATTGTGGACAAAGTGAAGCACTTTTAGGAATAATATAAGCAAGTATTTTAAGATTTTTCAATGCAGTTTTCATAGTTTTATAGTCTTTCCTTCTGAGTGGGGTAAACCACTAAACTAGAACCAATGATGTGTTTCCATACAATTTTAAGAGGAATCATTATGAGCGCAACTGAACCATGCGTCGCCATTCTCATTTCTCAGTCGCCATTAGGACAACTGATTTTCAAATCTCCAACCGAAACTTCCATTTAACACCGAACAAATTGATATTATATTTTACTCTTTTTTAGGACCACGTTTTACTTATCTTGCTTTCTCTGTTTGTCTGTTGATCGCCGAAATTTGAGATGCTTATTTCGACCTTCTCCTCTCATTTGAGTTGGCTCAAAATTTTTATACAGCTTTGGCTTACCTAACATTTTAATATTTTGATATGTTTGAACCTCAAAAATACTTAATTATCCTACAATTTAGTCTATTACTTCAGAAGAAACATAATTCAACAAATGCTTTTTAGTTCTGTTTATCAAACAGTTCGTGGTAATCAAACAATTCGTGGTAACGAACTGTAGTAAGGAGCGACCCGGCTCAATAGTAACCGAAACTCTAAAAAATGGAGTTTTAATACCAATAGTTACATCAAACAATTGTATTTTTACGCTGATTCTAAATATATAAGTTTCATAAAGTTTAGTTTTACTCATCAAAAGTTCGAGCCTCAGAAAATTTGCCTTATTTTAGAAAATAGAGGAGAACACCCTCTAAAAGTCAAAGAGTCTTAACGAAAATCATAACATCAGGTTCAGCGTATCAGAGAACCCTATTGTGGAAGTTTCAAGCTCCTATCTACAAAGATATTTAACTTTGTATTTTTTTTTACCACAAGACAGGTCACGGATGCGTGTTTATTTTTTTTTTCCAAGGGTAATCGTATCGACGCAGTGGTCTAAGAATGTCACGAGAGGGCTCATTCTAACGGAAATTAAGAGTTCTAGTGCCCTTTTTAAGTTAACCAAAATATTGGAGGGCACCTAGGCCCCCTCCCACGCTCATTTTTTCCCAAAGTCTGGATCAAAATTTTGAGTTAGATATTTTGCTCAGCAAAGTTGAAAAACCTAATAAATATGTCTTTCGGGATGACTTAATCCCCCAGAGTCCCCGGGGGAGGGACTGCAAGTTGCAACCTTTGACCATTGTTAACATATAGTAATTGTTATTGGGACGTGTACAGACGTTTTCAGGGGGAATTTTCCACGTTAAAGGGGAGTTGGGGTGAAGGGGTTACGTGGGACGATCTTTCCATGGAAGAATCTATCATGAGGGAAGAAAATTTCCATGAAGTTTTTTCGGGTCGAAGTAAGGAGCAGGATTAGAACGTAAAACATACAGAAATTATTACGTATATAAGGGGGTTTGTCTCCTCCACAATACCTCACTCTTTACACTAAAGTATTTTTAGTAATTTCAACTATTTATTCTACGGTCTTTGTGATTCAGGGATCATGGGACCAAATTAAAGCTTTAGTGGAAAGATCAAGGTATTGACGAGGGGGAGAATCCTCTCATGTACATAATAAAAATATAAAAATATAAAATTTTGTCACTTAAGTTAATTCGTAAGTTACATATATTTATTACTAATAAAAATGTTCGTAATAAAAATAAAAAGTTCTAGTTGCCTTTTTAAGTAACCAAAAATTGGAGTGAAACTAGGCCTCCTCCCCCACCCCTTTTCTTATTAAAATCGCTTCGTCAAAACTATGAGAAAGCCATTTAGCCAAAAAAAATTTATTTGCAAATTTCGTTTTAATTATTCATGTGCGGTGAGCCAAAATCAAAACATGCATTAACTGAAAAACGTTCAGAACTTAAATAAAAAAACAAGTTGTTTAACTGCAAGTAAGGAGCGATATTAAAACTTAAAAAGAATAGAAATCATTCCGTATATGAAAGGGGTTGTCCCCTCCTCAACGCCTCGATCTTTACGCTAAAGTTATTGTTATAAAAAGTAGAGTTGTGAGAAAGAGTCAAACTTTAGCGTAAAGAGCGAGGCGTTGAGGAGGGGACAGCCCTCTCATTTACAGAATAACTTCTGTTCATTTTAAGTTTTAATGTCGCTCCTTACTTGCAGTTAAAAATTTTTTTTTATTTAATCAACCAAGAGCCACTTGGCGGAATAGAAGCGCGCTTGGCCCATTATCCTACTATTTTTTGTTACGATTTTTTTTTTTGCTTTTAAGAATTTGAGACCAAAATGAATTAAATAAATCATAAAAAATCTAAAAAAAGCAATTTTACAAATGGAAAAAAGGGGAAAATAGATTCTCGGTACTAAAGAATATTTTTGATGTACATACTTCAATATTTTCTGAATATCTTGAATGATGTGAACTCTTTTACTCAAATTGGTAAGTATTTCTAAGAATTTAAACGTGATGCACATGTTAAATTGTTCCATATAAATAGGTAGTTGACTGAAAATGTGCACCCCGTTTAAGTTTTTAGAAAATATTTACAAGTTTGAGTAAAAGAGTTCACAGCATTCAAAATATTCAAAAAATTTTGAAGAATATCAAAATTGAGAATATCAGTTTTTGAAGAATATCAAAATTTGAAGAATATCAAAATGTCAAAGGTATTTTTAGAGCCGAAAAATTCATTTTCTGCTTTTTAATCCATTTTTAAAACGTGATTTTTTTAGAAGTTTTTGTGTGAAGTATTTATTAGCTAAATGTAAATTGTGTGCAACGAAATATACTCCTTGCATGCCTCATTGTGTCTTGACAACGTTTGCTCAAGGTCCGCGTAACGGAGTTAGAACTTTAAAATAGCTTCAATTTCTTCTGAAAAAGTCTTAATTTCGCAATCTCTTATCTAGACGTTTAAGGGACAAGGCAGCGTCACTGAATAAAAGGACTATTGCTCTTAAACAACACAATCTTTGTTTTCCGGCCACCCATAACCAACACGGACTTCGACACGGTTTTTGCAGATTATCGTTTTGAGTGCCGTGTTCTACACGGCGAATATCTTTTCAGAACCAGTGTTCAACGATGTTAGTCTGGCATGTTACAATTTTGAGGAACCAGTGTCAAACACACTTGGAATCCGTAAGATGAAAACGCCTTAGAGTTTTATTCGGTTGAACACGGAGAACCTGAAAAGATTTTTGTTGGACCCAATCAAAACACGTTCTAAACCCTGTGCCTGAAAATACCACTACATATAACCATTATCCCACAGAAAACCACTGAATGTTCGGGTAATTTTCCAAGAGGTGTGAGAATCTAAAATCATGTGGCAGATGTCTATACAAGTATGTTTACAAACATATATTTGATGCAATATGCTTACCAGCTATTAGGGATCACACCGAGAAAGGGACTGCCATAATTCATACACACACACACACACACATACATATATCTGTGAATCTATATCAAGACCTATAAAGTGGGGGTGGGTGTAGTTTCCAGGTATGACCCCGCCCCAAACATATTTGTTCGACTTGTAAAAACATAATAAAAATGTATATAAACAAAATTCTAATGAGTTTTTTAAGGCTTTTTTGTAAAACCTTCACCTGGAAAAATACCACCCCCGAAAAATTTATGGATACGCCCATGATTTATATTTATATAAACAAATAAATAAATAACTATATATGTATATATATATATATATATATATATATATATATATATATATATATATATATATATATATATATATATATATATATATATATATATATATATATCGATGAAATATCCTTACCAGCTATAGGGGGTCCAACTGAGATTGGAACAGCCATAATTCCTAATGCAAAACCAAGAGCTTGAGATGCCCCTTCTCTTCCACAGATATCAAAAGGAATGACCCCTTGAAGAGCGACGAAGCAGCCATCTGCTAAACCAAGGCAGAGGCAAAGGATGATAAAGCACACAAAAGAACGACAAATAGTGAGAAGCATAGTAAGTGACCCAATCAAAAGAATAGAAAACTAGAACACAAGAGCAGTAGTTATAAAACGGTCACAAAGATAGCATATAACGACAAAGATGGAACATACTCTGAAACCAGTCCGGAATCTCATACTAACCTAATAATACCTTAATACCTGACAGAATATCAAACAGTTTGTGGTAACGAACTGTAGTAAGGAGCGACCCGGCTCAATAGTAACCAAAACTAAAAAAAATGGAATTTTTATACCAATAGCTAAATCAAAGAATCGCATTTTAATGCTGATTTTAAATATGTAAGTTTCATCAAGTTTAGTCTTACCCATAAAAAGTTACGAGCCTGAGAAAATTTGCCTAATTTTAGCAAATAGGGGTAAACAACCCCAAAAAGTCATAGAATCTTAAGGAAAATCACACGATCACATTCACCGTAACAGAGAACCCTACTGTAAAAGTTTCAAGCTCCTATCTACAAAAATGTTGAATTTTGCATTTTTTGCCAGAAGGCAAACCATGGATAGGTGTTAATTTGTTTGTTTGTTTTTGTTGTTTTTTTTCCCAAGGGTGGTCGTATCGACCCAGTGGTCCTAGAATCTTGCAAGAGGGATTCATTCTAACGGAAATGAAAAGTTCTAGTGCCCTTTTTAAGTGACAAAAAAAATTGGAAGGCACCTAGGCCCCCTCCCCTGCTAATTATTTTCCCAAAGTCACCGGATCAAAATTCTGAGATAGCCATTTTATTCAGCATAATGGAAAAACCTTATAACTATGTCTTTGGAGACGACTTACTCCCCCACAGTCCCGTGGGAGGGGCTACAGGTTACAAACTTTGATCAGTGCCTACATATAGTAATGGTTATTTGGAAGTGTACAGACGTTTTCAGGGGGATTTTTAGGTTGTGGGGCTGAGAAGAGGGGGATATGTTGGGGGAACTTTACTTGGAGGAATTTGTCATGGGGGACGAAAATTTTCATGAAGGGAGCGCAGGATTTTCTAGTATTATTTAAAAAAAAAAAGAAAAAATAAATATGAAAAAGTTTCTTCAACTGAAAGTAAGGAGAAGCATTAAAATTTAAAACGAACAGAAATTATTACGAATATGATGGGTTCACCTCCTTTTAATATCCTGCTCTTTACGCTAAAGTATTTTTAGTAATTTAAACTATTATTCTACGGCTTTTGTGATTCAGGGGTCATTCTTAAGAAATTGGGACAAAATTTTAGCTTTAGTGTAAAGAGCGAGGTACTGACGAGGGGGAAACCCTCTCATATACGTAATAAAAACATGAGAATACAGAAGTTCGTCACGTAAGCTAATTTGTAAGTTACGTGTATCTTTTACTAATAAAAACATTCCTAAAAAATTAAAAGTAACCAAAAAATCAGAGGGCAACTAGGCCTCCTCCCCCGCTCCTTTTTCCTCAAAATCATTCGATCAAAACTATGAGAGAAAAAACATGAAAAAACTATAAAAAAATAAATTTGCAAATTTGGTTTTAATTGTTCATCTGCGGAGAGCCAAAATCAAAACATGCATTCAGATTCAGATCTAGATTCATTTATTCAAAAATTCATATTCATCAAAATCTTCAACTTGTCCAAATGGAGAGACAAGCTCGACTACTGGGCAAGACATATAAACAACATTTAACAATCCTCATTGATACAGAACAAACAAAAAATGAACCACTATTTCATCAATAAAAAAAAAAACAGTATCTTTAATGAGAGTATTTCAGGTGGAGCAAGTGGAGTGAGGCCAAAATAAATATAGAGTAAAAAAATTTACCAACCGTTCTTGCAAGCAGATTCCATTATATAACTTTTTAAATACTTTGTAATAACTTTTTAAATTGATTAAAAACGTTCAGAAATTAAATAAAACAAGAGCTAAGAGCTCATATGGCACTTGTGACGAGGCCGGACGAGACAAGAGCTCATATGACATGAACTCTAGCAAAATTCTAAGGATCAATAGATTGATTTAAAAGGAAAATTGGAGGCTTAATACCAATCGGGATATAAAATAAGAGCTCTTTGTCACGAGGTCCTTCTAAATAAATCAAAATTCATTAAGATCCGATCACCCACTCGTAAGTTATAAACACCTCATTTTTTCTACTTTTTCCTCTCCCTTCTGTCCCCCAGATGGTCTAATCGGGGAAAACGACTTTATCAAGCCAATTTGTGCAGCTCGCGGACACGCCTACCAATTTCCATCGTCCTAGCACGTCCAAAAGCACCAAACTCACCAAAAAACTGAACCCCACCCCCTAAATCCCCCAAAGAAAGTAGATCCAGTACGGTTACGGCAATCATGTATCCGCGACATTTGCTTATTCTACCCACCAAGTTTCATCCGGATCTCTCTACTCTAAACGTTTTCCAGGATTTCCAGTTTTCCCCTCCAACTCCCACCAATGTCAACAGGTCTGGTCGGATTTGAAATAAGAGCTCTGAGACATGACATCCTTCTAAAAATCAAATTTCATTAAGATCCGGTCACCTGCTCTTAAGATAAAATTCTTCGATTTATTAATTTTTCCAAATCAACACCCCCAGCTCCTCTAAAGTGAACAGATCCGTTCCAATTATGTCAATCACGTATCTATAACTTGTGCTTATTCTTCCCATCAAGTTTTATCCCGACCTCTCCACTCTAAGTGTTTTCCAAGATTTCTGTTTTCCCCTCCAACCCTCTATGTCCCCAGATCCGATTCAAATTGAAAATGGAACATCTGAGACATAAGATCCTTCTATGTATCAAGTTTCATTAAGATCCAATCACCCATTCGTAAGATAAAGATACCTCAATTTTCATGTTTTCCAAGAATTCCGGCTTCCCCCTCCAACTCCCCCAATATCACCGGATCTGGTCGACATTTAAAATAAGAGCTCTAAAGCACAAGATCCTTCTAAATTTCAAATTTCATTAAGATCTGATCTCCCGTTCGTAAGTTACAAATACCTCATTTTTTCTAATTTTTCCGAATTACCCACCCCTCCCAACTCCACCAAAGAGGGTGGATCCAGTCCGGTTATGTCTGTCACGTATCTAGGACTTCTGCTTATTTTTCTCACCAATTTTCATCCCGATCCCTCACTCTAAGCGTTTTCCAAGATTTTAGGTTCCCCATTCCCCCTCCCCCATATGTCACAGGATCCAGAGCGGATCCGTTCCGGTCACGTCAGTCACGTATTTTGGACTTGTTTTTATTCTTCCCACCAAGTTTCATCCTGATCTCTCCACTTTAAGTGTTTTCAAAGATTTTCGCTCTCCCCCCAACTCCCCCTTAATGACTCTGGATCCGGTTGAGATTTAAATTCAGAGATCTGAGTTATGAGGTCCTTCTAAATATGAAATTTCATTAAGATCCGATCACTCCTTCGTAAGTTAAAAATACCTCATTTTTCTAATTTTTCAGAGTTAACCCTCCCCCCAACTCCCCCAAACAGAGCAGATCCGATCCGGTTATGTCAATCACGTAACTAGGATTTCTGCTTATTTTTTCCACCAAGTTTCATTCCGGTCCCTCCAATCTAAGCGTTTTCCAAGATTTTCGGTTCCCCCCTCCAATTCCCCCAATATAACTGGATCTGGTCGGGATTTAAAATGAGAGCTCTGAGACATGACATCCTTCTAAACATCGAATTTCATTGAGATCCCATTGCCCCTTCGTAAGTTAAAAATACTTTATTTTTTCTATTTATTCCAAATTAACCGGCCCCCCACTTCCCCCCAGATGGTCAAATCTGGAAAACGGCTATTTATAATTTAATCTGGTCCAGTACCTGATAGGTCTGCCAAATTTCATTGTCCTAGCTTACCTGGAAGTGCCTAAAGTATCAAAACCGGGACCGACAGACCGACAGAATTTGCGATCGCTATATGTCACTTGGTTAATACCAAGTGCCATAAAAAGAAGTTTTTTTAACGGAAAGTAAGGAGCGACATTAAAACTTAAAGCGAACAGAAATTACTTCGTATGTGAAAGGGGCTGCTTCCTCATCAACGCCCCTATCTTTACGCTAAAGTTTGAATCTTTCTCTTAACTCTACTTTTTAAAACAGTTAAACACTTTAGCGTAAAGAGCTCTACTTTTTAAAACAGTAAAACACTTTAGCGTAAAGAGCGGGGCGTTGATGAGGAATCCGTCCCTTTCATATACGAAGTAATTTCTGTTCGTTTTAAGTTTTAATGCCGCTCCTTACTTTCCGTTAAAAAAACTTCTTTTTATGGCACTTGGTATTAACCAAGTGACATATAGCGATCGCAAATTCTGTCGGTCCCGGTTTTGCTACTGAGTTTTGCTTAGAGTGGAGGGATCTTGGTGGGAATATTAAGCACAAGTCCTAGATACATGATTGACATAACCGGAACGGATCCGCTCTCTTTGGGGTGGTTGGGGGGGGGGGGGGTAATTCTGAAAAATTAAAAAAATGAGGTATTTTTAACTTACGAACGGGTGATCGGATCTCAATGAAATTTGATATTTAGAAGGATATGGTGTCTTAGAGCTCTTATTTTAATCCTGACCAGATGTGGTGAAGTTGGGGGGGGGGGGGGTTGGGAGGGGGAAACCTAAAATTTGGAAAAACTTAGAGTGGAGGGATCGGGATGAAACTTGGTGGGAATATTAAGCACAAATCCTAGATACATGATTGACATAACCGGAACGGATCCGCTCTCTTTGGGGTAGTTGGGGGGGGGGGTAATTCTGAAAAATTAGAAAAAATGAGGTATTTTTAACTTACGAACGGGTGATCGGATCTCAATGAAATTTTATATTTAAAAGGATATCGTGTCTCAGAGCTCTTATTTTAACCCCGGCCGGATCTGATGACATTGGGGGGGGAGTTGGGAGGGGGAAACCTAAAACTTTGAAAACACTGAGAGTGGAGGGATCGGGATGAAACTTGGTGGGAAAAATAAGCACAAGTCCTAGATACATGATTGACATAACCGGAACGAATCCGCTCTCTTTGGGGTAGTTGGGGGAGGGGTTAATTCTGAAAAATTCGAAAAAAGAGGTATTTTTAACTTACGAACGGGTGATCGGATCTCAATGAAATTTGATATTTAGAAGGATATTGTGTCTCAAAGCTCTTATTTTAAATCCTGACCGGATCTGGTGACATTAGGGGAAGTTTGGGACGGGGAACCTAAAATCATGGAAAACGCTTAGATTGGAGGGATCGGGATGAAACTTGGTGGGAAAAATAAGAGCAGAAGTCTTACATACGTGATTTACATAATTGGAACGGATCCGCTCTATTGGGGGGGGGGGGCTAATTCTGAAAAATGAGAAAAAATTACGTATTTTTAACTTACGAAGGAGTGATCGGATCTTCATGAAACTTCATATTTAGAAGGACCTCGTAACTCAGGTCTCTTATTTTAAATCTCAACCGGATCAAGCGTAATTGGTTGGGGGCAGTTGGGGGGGCTGGAAATCTTAGAAAATACTTAAAGCGGTGAGATCAGGATAAAACTAGAGGGGAATAATAGAAACCTGTTTAAGATACGTGACTGACATAACCGAAACCACATATGCTCTCTTTGGTGGAATTTGGGGGGGGGGTAATTTTGAAAATTGAGGTATTTGTAACTTACGAAAGTTTGACCAGATCTTAATGAAATTTGATATTTAGAAGGATCTTGTGCTTTAAAGTTCTAATTTTAAATTCCTACCAGATCCTGTGACATTGGGGGATTTGGAGGAGGAAACCGGAATTTTTGGAAAACGTGAAAATTGGGATATATTTATCTCACGAATTGATGATCGGATCTTAATGAAATTTGATTTTTAGAAGGAATTCATGTCTCAGAGCTCTTATTTCAAATCCCAATCAGGTCTTTTGACATTGGGAGAAGTTGGAGGGGGAAATCTTGGAAAAGCACTTGGAGTGGAGGAATCGGGATGGAGCTTGGTAGATAGAATAAACAAATGTCCTTGATACGTGATTGACAGAATTGTACTGGATTCGCTCTCTTTGGGGGAGTTGGGGGGAGGGGTTCAGTGATTTGACGAGTTTGGTGCTTCTGGATGTGCTAGGACGATTAAAATTGGTAGCCGTGTCAGGGAACTGAACAATTTGACTAGATAAAATCGTTTTCCCAGATTCGACCATCTGGGGCTAAAGGGAGAGGAAAAATTAGAAAAAATTAGGTATTTATAACTTACGAGTAGGTGATCGGATCTTAATGAATTTTGATATTTAGAAGGACATCGTGGCTCAGAGCTCTTATTTTAAATCCTGACCGGCATTAAGCCTCTTATTTTCCTTTTTAAATCAATCTATTGATTCATAGAATTTTGTCAGAGCTCATACCATATGATCTCTTGTCTCTTAGCTCTTCTCGCCTCGTCACAAGTGCCATATGAGCTCTTAGCTCTTGTTTTATTTGATAAGTATAAAGACCTTTCAGAGCCACTGATGACGCATATGGCGGTGATTTTTTTTTTTTAAGGGATAGCAGGCCTATAGCCTAAAAGCTTCTGACCGACTGTGAGAAGATTATTATGACCCCTTAATTTCTTCTAATTTGTCTCAAAATTTGCACATATCTGCGCTGTACCTACTATTTTAATATATTTGAATCTCAAAAATACTGGATTATCCTACAATTTAAAAATTATTTTTTTTTTGAAAATTATAGCCCAAGCGAACTTTTGACACTGGGGATATGGACTTCCTAATAGGCAACACAGCTTAGATACCAATACGGTTATCAAAACTCGATTTATTTTTGGGACACATTGCACGGTAGCGATGCTAGCGACTGGAGACAGGAAACTGGTATCTAATTGGTAATTGGTATCTACAGGAAACTGGTATTGGTATCTAAGCTGTGTATGCAACAAAAGAAAATTGTGTTCCCACCTATGGTGTTGTAGTTGGATCTACGCTTCGGAGCGTGAGCTTGGAGGAGGCGCCAAGTTCAGAGCTCTGTATTAAAAGCTTCTCATGGGTTAGATAGGAGTTTTTATAACTGTATTGGTATCTAAGCTGTGATAGTAACACAGCATAAGTATATACACGGATATTCGTATATATATATATATATATATATATATATATATATATATATATATATATATATATAGACCTAAGTAGGCATAATTTATATGACCGAAATATTTAAGAAAATTTAAAACCAAAAATAGCTAGCTATACTAAAGTATAAAAATAAAATTGGTTCTTAAAATTTAAACGTGGTGCGCATTTTACTTAAATATGGAACTGTTAGTTTGTCATTCACAGCTTTCATAAAATTATGCTTGTATGATAAACAGTTAGATATCAATAGGTAGTTGACTGAAAATGTGCCCCACGTCTAAAGTTTTAGAAACGAAAAATCAATTTTTCCCTTTTTAGTCCATTTATAAAATGTGCCTCTTAAAAGTTTTTTTTATCAAGTATTTTCATCAGAAAAAAACAAGTTTACTTTTTTTTAAACTGAAATTAAACGTTAGTTTTAGTTATGTTCTGGAATCAGAAGCAAGTGACTCATAACCCTATATCTGAATTGAACAATCGCTATTTCTATCTATGTTCTGCTACCTAATATTTTTTCATTTCTTTGTTTTTGCAGTTCTATTGATTTATGTATTTTCACTGAATATTTTTATCTTATGGGTAAGAGCTAGATTTGAAATGACAATTTTTATTGCTCTCGTATGATTTTCCTACAAAAGAAGGAAAAATAGTATTGCACATCTTAATTAGTTCACAGAGTTCTTTTGTGAACATTTCTCTAGTTAATAATAGAAAATTCATTTTCCCAAAGATTTTGACACTTTTATTTCCAATAAAAATCTCGCGCTTAATTTCAAAATTTCTTCTCGTGCTGGAATGGTAATGGACACTCAATTACTTTAGGCAGATTGAATTATAATTTATTGCTAGAATTTGGTGACGCTCATGGGTCTTAAGTGCTTATGAAATACGTTTTAAACTCAGTTAATGTCGAGGTAAGTGCAGGAAAATGATCATGAAGAGAATTGGGCGTGAATATTTGGTACTTGTCTGTTAAAGGGAAATCATTCAAGAATTATGCTGTGTAAGATCTAACAAAAACCGGTTTCCCATCCTGGATTAACTATGATTTAATAATTTTTAGTGAGAAAACCACGATGTATGCATATTTTTATAAAATATTTCATATATAGAAGTGGTTAGGTGTTATATTAGGTATTTAATAAAATGTATTATGCGCGGCCTGCTTTCCATAGTTCTGTGTCGTAGTTTCCATAATTTTGTTTCTAAACTATTATATTTATCATACTGTTTTGGTATATTTCATTAGAATTAACTTAACTTCATTTATTGAGTGCATTCCGTTTGAGTGCATCCAGACAAGTACCAAAGATGTTCTCCCCCTCCCAAAAAATCAAAAAGGCTTGTAACACATTGCAAGGTTTTTGGCACCTATTTACAGCCCAGTATCTGAATCACGACTTTATGTAATTTCTTGTTGTGTTTAGTTTGCTCAGAAAAGATCTATTACCCTAGGTTCCCACTGAAGTGGTTTCATGCAAAAGCGGCCATTTTTTGCAAATTTCACTCTATTTTCTGCTGCGAGTTTATGTGTCACAACGGTTCGACGGCTGTGCTGAAATATTTTTAGTCACCCACTGAAAATCGCATCCGTTATTCCGAATTGAAAGTTTTTTAGAACTATAAATTGCAAATAACTGAGAAACTAACCATGTTTATCACAGGTTTTCCGTTAATATTTGACAAAGAACATGAAGGTCAAACCTTTTAATCCAAGATTTTAATCCTCAGCGCCTGTAGGGTGGGGGATATATCCAAGGAAATGAACATTCAAGATACAGAATTATATTTTTGACAAGGAACGTAAAATTTATAATGAGGAAAAACGAAGAAGAAACACACTTTTGTAACAACGGCATAGAATTCAATACAGTTACAAGCTAAATTACAAAAATAAGGAAGAAATGTTATAAATTTTCTTCCAATATTTCTTTTAATACCCATAAAAAGGAAGTTAAAAGATAACACTAACTTGCTGGATAAGAAGCCTATTGATATTTGGCATATCAGCTATCTGACCGAATATTAATCGTCCCAAACCAGACGTTAGCCCGATACACAGGACAAGCCACTTTCCGTCAGCTTTTAGAGCAACTTCTTCCGAAAACGCCACCTATTATAAAAAAAAATAGTATGTATTTTCTTGTCTGAAAAGTGAAAAACTCTTAGGAACGTTTTTTTCTGATTTTCGTGGATCTTACGATTTGTGGAGAATTCTTCCAATAATATGAAAGGTTGCTGGAGAAAATTCTCGCCTGTTTTGAAGCATGAAAAAAAAAATTGGTATAATGATATACTTTAAAATTCATAATTGAAGAGGTAGTTTTGGAATAGTATTATGTGCTGTAGTTTGCCTTAGACGAGTACAACGTGATACCGTCATTTAATAGACGTTATGAGAACGAGCGCGTTAGTTTATTAAACGAAAAGATACCTACTCTAGAATGTGAAAAATCTTAATCTTTTTGTATTTACCTTAGAACGTGGGCAGCAGACAAACATTGATAAGCACTTCTGTTTCATCAAAATCATCATGAGTTGCAATATATTTCTCAGAAATTGCAGAAAAGCTATTAATGAAATTAAAAACATGCCAGGTCATTGATCTTCCCTTAAATTGGTGCTGGAATTCCTTGTTAGTCTTCACACATCTGTGAGGTATCTTGTACAAATGAGTTCAAGCTCTTTCTCGGCAAGAAAATGCAGATAAGGTGAAAATTTGCTTTTCGCAGAGAGATCAACACTAAAGACAGGAGAGGATACGCTTCAAACTTTTTAAAGACAGTATAAAGGATAGTATTTATGTATAAGCCTCAGTAAAGTGGTGCCTCCAGCGACTGCGCGAGGCCGTATCCATGGAGTGGGGTACCCAGTTTGAGCCTCTCCGAATTTCTTGTTCAACTCATAAAAAGGTCACGAGAATACATTTTAACAAGTTTTTGTTGAAATTTTTTTTGACCCTCCCATTCTCTGAAGAAAAATAATCCCATCCCGAAACAAAAATCCTGGATACGGCCTTGCCACTTTGTATAAATCAAGTAATCCTGCTTCAATCACTGAGTCTACCATGGATATAATATGTCTAATCAATGTAGTTACATATACAATTAATTTAGATGACTTAATATGCGAAATGAGCTCAAACTGTCCAGTTTGTTTGAATGTTTTAGTGTTTTTTTTCAAACCTGAAGAATGCCAAAAATATCCTCGGTAACGATCCCTATATTTTCTGAAATTATTATTTCGGGATTTGTTTCTTGTTGAAAACTTTTTTTTTACTAATAGATTTTTTTTAGCTCTATGGTCTGATTTAACACCAAGGGAAGAGGGGTGGTGTAGGTGGGAGAGAGACCACACTATTGAAATGGGAGATGAAAAAAAATATTTGGATGTGTGAAAACTATCTCTTTTGGAAGATTTTCCTGAGACTGAGAAGACTTTAGGGTTAGCCTGAAATTTGATGAGCATCTCTTAAAATCAAACACTATAACAAAGTGCTTACCAAATGAACATATGGTACAAAGTAACCAACCAGGGCCAAAGGCACTCCTATTATCCATATAATGTATAATTTGCTCTTCCATATGTCTTTATTGAAAATTTTTACTCTTGATTCCACCTTTTGCTCCAAATACGGAATGTCGTAAAATATAGAACTCAGAATAAGGAATGCTAGCACTGCAGAGAGTATCTGAAAAAAGGGATTTCAAAGAAATAGCAATGAAAGTCAGAAAGTCAATTATGTACTTAAAAATTAAAAAGCATCAACAATCAGAAGTTATCATAATGGGCCCTAAAAAGGTCAAACCCATAGGACCAACATTTTTTTGTATCATAATCTAGATTCATCATGACAGTTCATTCAAAAGTAAACCCTATGACCCAAGTTATTAGTTTTTGCATTTTAGCACCAGAGTATCTAATCGACTTTTAACTTCCTATAATCATAGAGACAATTCCTACGAATGCAGATCATTAAGCCAATACCACAAAATAAGACACTTAGATTTTAAAAAAAATATGTTTTAAGGTGATGTAACAGTAATAGAAGATTGACAGAGGGCTTATTCGGACAAAAATTAGACATACGTTGCCTGAGAAACGTGAAGTGTTCCGGAAACCTTTGTCCGGCTTCACCGAATAAAGTGTTGCGAGAGCAACACTTTGGTTTTGTTTCTTTGCTATCGGTTAAACACTGAAGTTATCAGCCTATCGAAGCTTTTAAAATGTTATGTTCAAAGAAGAACGCGATCAGTAATCACATGATCAAAGGCTATTCCTCAGCGTTGAAAAAACAACAATAACAAAAGAATACCGAAAGAAGGGACTAAATTGTCCCTAAATTGATTTTGCAGCCAGTTGAACTTTATCCTTTTCAATCGTAGACATCGTGACGGATCAAGACTTGGAACAATATCTTATATAATCTAGTTGGTATTTTTAAGCTATCCGTAACTTTTCAGGATCAAAATACCATAGATGACACTCTATTAATTATTACGAAACTGTCTCGTTGTTTTACGTTATCGTTTGTGCCTGTTGCGTAACACTTAATTCTAGGTTACCGTGGGTATGGGTAGACTACACCAACTAGCAAAGTTACAAACCCCTCTTCACTAAAGATGATTGTAGCCTAACAGACGATTATTACTTACAAGTCTCCTACATGTCATACCACTGGAACCGACTCGGTCTTATCATCAAATACACTGGAAACAAATAATAGGTACACAAGTGAAAGTGCTGGGGCTAGTGGGCTACCAGAACTCTTTAGCATGATGTTTGATGGCTCATTTGAAAACTATTGATGATATTTACAAGCTTTTTATCAATTCTACCATACATAAGTAAGATATAGCACCGAAAACAACAACTTTGGTGCCATTTCCTAAGTGAAAAATCTTGGAAGGATAAAACAGTATCATTGTAATAACTATGGCCCAAAACCCTTAACTGGAGGTTTGCAAGAACACCTCCAGTAAGTTCCTCCTCCAGGCCCCCTTAATAAGAGTGGCGTAATTCCGTCAAAATCCTGGGGGGGGGGTGTTTGGTTTGGAGCCAGTTTTCTTAAAACAAGTGAAAATCACCGTAAAAACCTTTTTGTGGTCATTTCATTGGATTAGGCACTTCTTTCATTTGAAAAAAAATGGGAGAAACAACCGAAAGTGCACTTTATGGGAATATGTTATCAATTCAAATTTATAAAAGTGATTAGGTATAAAAACAAGCTTTTAAATGAGCCGTTTTTTTGTTACGGTACTGCTCTCTTTTGTTACAATAGCCTTCTAGTTTTTATTATGTCAGTAGGTGATTTTTAAAGCCGTGTCTTCAATATAGCTTTTTCAGGCGAAGTCGGACGAATAAAAGCATCTTTTGGTTCATCGAAAAATGAACGTTCCTGAAAAACATGTATCGTTTTGTAAAGTATGGATAATAAACTTTTTGTTATAAACTGAAAGTTTTTCGTAGCTGTCAAGGTTGTCTGCAGTTTTTTCTAGAGGTGTGATAAATCTCCTAGATCAGCGATGGTTAGAAATTATATTAAAAAATAAGTTTTCAACTGAAAGCAAGGGGTGACATTAAAATTAAAACTAACAGAAATTATTCCGTATAAATGAAAGCATAAATGTAAGTTCCTCCTCCAGGCCCCCTTAATAAGAGTGGTGTAATTCTGTCAAAATCCTGGGGGGGATGTTCGGAGCCAGTTTTCTTAAATCAAGTAAAAATCACAGTAAAAACTAAAAAAATAAGCAATTTGGTACCATAAAGGTACTATATAGTACTATAAAAGTAATATTAAGGTGTTTTGTACTACTTTAAAGGTTAACCTTGTCATAAAAAGAAACTGATCTGTTTCTGTTGACGCTTGAATTATGCAGGTTTATCTTTGCTTCGAAATTTTTTTAGAAAAAACTAAATTTCATCTGGGGAGGGGCAAGCTCAGGTCGGGAGGGGGCGGAGGCAAACCGAGGCCTGGTAGGGGCGGTTGGCCCCTCTGCCTCGTAGAGAATTACGCCCCTTCTTAATAAGCTACGTAATTAAAGTCCTACAAACAGTAATATATTAGATTAGATTGTTAGAGGCTTGGTTCTGTTAGTATAGCGCTGGACTTCTATTAGACTATCTTGCGTTTGATTTCTGCTTGATTTTTTTTTTCAATCACGGTTTTGTTCCTTCTTATGATTCTTTTTCAGATAATCCACTATTTTTGCAAATGCACTGCACTCATTTTTTTAAAGCATATCCTGGGAAGATCATTTTAAAACTATCACTCATATCTACTTACTTTTTATAACTTTTACCATCCATAAGTGCCATATAGCACTAAAAACGGCCCTTTTGGTGTCACTTCTTAAGTATAAAAACTTGGAAGCATAAAACCGTACCAATGCATTAATTATGGTCCAAAGCCCTTAAATGGAGGTTTATAAGAACTCATCATGCATACTCCTCCTCTAAACCCTCTTAGGAAGTTTCATAAATAGTCTACTCATCTTAAGAGTAAGAGATTATTGAGAAAATATATTCATTAAAACTAAAAACTTTTCAACTAAGAATCTACCTAAAATGAAGCTTGAATGATCAACAGTTTTGAGTCGAACCTTCAAACTTCACTCTGCAATGAGGCCTGTGTGCTAGTTCTAACGATGGTAATTGAGGGGAAGGTACGTCCTTGCCTTCCTAGTTTTTCATTCCTGCTTAGGTTTTGAAAAACACCTTTTTGTGGTCATTTCATTGGATTAGGCACATTTTTCATTAAAAAAAAAAAAAAAATGGGGGAAACAACCGAAAGTGCACTTTATGAGAATATGTTATCAAGTCAAATTTATAAAAAATAATTAGGTAAAAAAACAAGCTTTTAAATGAGCCACTTTTTTGTTACGGTACTGCTCTCTTTTGTTACGGTAGCCTTCTAGTTTTTATTATGTCAGTAGGTGTGATTTATAAAGCCGTCTCTTCATTGTAGCTTTTTCAGGCGAAGTCGGTCGAATAAAAACACCTTTTTGTTCATCGAAAAATGAACGTTCCTGAAAAATATGTATCGTTTTCTAAAGTATGGATAATAAACTTTTTATTATAAGCTGAAAGTTTTTCGTAGCTGTCAAGGTTGTCTGCAGTACTTTCTAGAGGTGTCATAAATCCCCTAGATCAGCGATGGTTAGAAATTACATTAAAAAATAAGTTTTCAACTGAAAGCAAGGTGTGACATTAAAATTAAAACGAACAGAAATTATTCCGTATAAATGAAAAAGATCATGGCTATGTTGTTTCTGCATTAAATTTTAATAAAAAACGAACCAAGATTAATTATAAAAAATCAAAGTTTTTCCGAAGAAAGTAAAGAGCGAAGTTGAAACTTAAAAGGACAAAATTATTACTTCACAGCCTTTCTAATATATATCAATAAAACTAGTATAAATAAACAAACTAGTTATGTTTCCCTATGTTTCTAGGATTAAAAAAAACTGGCACTTTACGGAAAACACAAAATAATATGAGAAATTTGGTGCAGCACAAGCAAACCAATTAAGGAAACTTTACCGAATAAAAATAAAGCATTTTAGGATCATTACTTTTTTCCGTTTAATTTGGTATCACTTCTGCACAATGGCTCAGTTCAATGACTGACTCTCGTTCTGGTTCTAAATAGACCATGTCATGATTAGTTTTTAGACTGTTTAAAGTCAAGTCATCTTGATAGTATTAGGACTATGGACTAGCTCTGGAATTTGTGATGCTAAAGTAATACTAAACCATATTTCTTACAATATAGATTGTATATTACTCACTATTGGTGTTATAGCTGGCGATACCAAAATGCTATCTGATAAATCAGTCAAATATTTCTGTATGCCGTTCAATGACTCTGCGGTTATTAAAAAATTATTTAATTTTGCACTTATGTTTTTAAGATAATCCTAAGTGTATACTGAAAGTTACTGGTCACAACTGGTGTAACACTATGTTTTGTTGACATATATTAGATAAACTGTGAAGTAATAATTTTTGTCCGTTTTAACTTTCAGCTTCGCTCTTTACTTTCTTCGGAAAAACTTTATTTTAAAAAAATTAATTCTAATCTAATAGTGGGAGTAAAAATATTCCAGCTGAGGAAGTTAGGTATTGTAGTTACTAAATGGGCTCTGTGGGCGAAAAAATAAGAACCCTATCCATTTTAACTACACTCAACAGAAACAAGATGAATTGGAAACATGTAAACATGTACCGTATTTCTTCAGAGAGAGGGTAGCAACTTTGTCAAGTGGAGGGCAAGCGGATTTTACGAGCGTTATGAGGAGGGGCAGGCATTTGGGGATTTTGATATGTCAGGGCCAAAGGTCCTCCTTCTATATGCATGTTCGAATGGGTGAAGTCCCATTTTTATTGAATAAAATTATTTACCTGTAATGTTGCAACTAATCCTGCTCTATCCAGAATATATTGTAGCATAAATGGTAAGGTAACAGTGAAAATAGAGCTCCCAGCAGTAACAATGCCGTTGATAAGGCCAAGACGCTTGTCAAAATGATGACCTAAAACAACCAAAGACGGATTGTATGCAAGACTTGAACCACCTCCAAACATGATTCCATATGTTACGTAAAGGGCTTCAACCTATACAAAAAAAGAATAAAACAGCGTAATGTACTTTAAAGCATATAAAAGTCAGTTTTATGATCCTACAAATCATAATTTGGTATTATATCAAACAAACCTTATTCAGGGAGGGGGTGGGGAGATTTACCGGGTTTGAGCCCCCCCCCCCAAAAAAAAAAAAAATTGTCCGACTCGTAAAAACGAAACACAAATTCATGTAAACACAATTTTGATGTGTTTTTTAACTTTTTTGTAGCCCCTTCCCCCAACAAAAATCTTGGATTTGCCCTGGATCTCAGTGCATGCTGACGTTCAGGGTTGCCAATTCCTCATATACAGGTCTAAAGAAAGAAAACAATGTGTATAGAGGGTCACCAAAAGAACTTGAGCCCCCTAGGCAGCAGGGGATCACAGCCCTTTACATTGTCGGGAAATACATTTTTTTTTCTCCTTGGATTCAGTGTTGTCAGTCAACTTTTTCAATTTAAAGCAAGGCTTGATGATGACACATTAGGTTTGGTTAAGTGAGGTTGGGTTGGGTTAGGCTAGCAAATTGTACGTTTTTAAACCCATATCTGAAAGTTATAACCAAATTTAATCCAATTTAATCCAACTTAGAATAACATAATCTAACCTACCCTATTTCTAGCTTTTACCATCATAGCTTGCGTAAGACTGAAAAAGCTGACTTGCAAATAGAATTGAATCCAAGCAGAGAAAAAGAAATTTCGGACATTGGTGTCATGACGTCACACTGGTTAGGTACAGCCACCTTGTGAGAAATAAGAATTCTTTCTTAAAGTCCTGACCTATATAGATGTTTTTTTTTGTGGCCAGCCATCGCAGTTCCTTGTTTTGCAACCGCAGATTTCATTGTCCATTTTTTTTATCTTTACCTCGAAAAGTTTTTTTCGCGCCTTTTTGTCTAGCAGTTTAGATTCATACACAATCTTTTTTAATTTCTTAACACGGTATGTATAACAAAAAAGTCTTTTCCAGTTTCCAACTACAGACAACTGTTCAAAATGTGCTGACAATTGAATGTGAGTCTTGCTGTTGTTTGTTCCATGCCTTTTTTTTTTAGCTCTTACGATTCTCACTTTCACTAGTTTTCTAATATAAGCATTTATCTGTGCTTCATTTTCATCAATCAGCTTAAACATTTTAAATGACCTTAAATTAGAGTTACTGCCTATGTAAAATTACGTTTTTTGTCAGTGTTTTAAGATTAAGTTTAAAACTCAAACATCCTAAGTGACCTTAAATTAGAATTAACGCCTTTGTAAAATTACGGTTTTGTTACTGGACCTTTGACTTTTACCTTGGCTTATCTTGACTTATCTTACCTTTCTTTTCTTAACAAAGACATGGTAAGCATTGGTGACCTTATCTATGTCAAAATTCCAAACTAAATCATCATAACTATCATTCCCAATTTTGGAACGTTTTGATTCTCCGTTTCGCTTATTTTCTAACCCCATCTTTCTTTCTTTTTCATTTTGGGTTGTCATTTCTATCTCAAGAAAAAAAAATTACCGATGTCTTTTCATAGTGAAATCTTTTCTAAATATTTGATTATTGAAGCCAGTCCGAGTTCAACACCAATTGTCTACTAAGCTTCAAACTTTTGGTTTTCTTTTCCAAGGTTTTTGAATTTTTCTAATCCCTTGTTAAAATATATTCAATTTTTTTTTGCAATTAACTTGTCTATTCTCTTTAAGCAATTTAATGTAAACTTTTCCATGCATGAAGATCTTCAATTTTTCCAAACAAGTGTGATAGAGTCATTGTAACACTGATGTATATAAGAATGCCGTCACTCACAAAAATATTTTCTTCAAAATTAAGGCTCTTAACGAATTTCTTCGAACTTCTGACCGATCCGGATCGTTTCTTCAGGTCGAAATATTCCAATATACAAATTTCTCCGAAAAAATATGGAGCCATATTTGAGAAAAAAATTACATAAATATACAACTATTGCTCACTTATAAAGATAGTATATATATATATATATATATATATATATATATATATATATATATATATATATATATATATATATATATATATATATAGTCAAAGCTTACTCTTTTCCTCTTAACCTTGAAGGACTTATTAAAGTGCCTCAGGGCACTGCAGGACTCCTGTGAAGGAAATATTTCTCAAAATCATTTCAAATCTCTTTCAACATTATGCTATGAAAGAAAATTATCATGGTTAATAAAACTTAGTAGGTCACCTCCGAATGGGCTAGTAAGAGGTCATAAGAGAGGATTTAAAAGACGTGGGAATTTTATTGGAAGGATTTAGAGCGAAGCTTTGAATAGAGCAGGGTTAGTTTTAGTAGTAGTAATGCTAAGTTGCGCGGAATAAAAAAAAAAGATATTAAACGTCACAATTTTAGTCTAGTAATTTTTAATGGCAATAAAAAATAGTTTTAACTAAATACTAGTTATCAGGGTTGTAGAAGTTGGGAAAGGTCTAGTAAAAGGATACTAGAAAAATCAGTGAAAAGCTTTGTTTTTGCTAAAAAAGACAAAAAGTTTTGTAAAAGAAATAAAACAGAAAATAAATGAACAGAAAAATAATAAAAAAATTAGTCTGAAAATAGAGAACTAAAAAAAATTCAACCAGTTATTTAGCCGCAAGTTGCACATTGCTACAATAAGTTAAGACCTGCAGTTGAAACAATAGAATATTGAGAAGATCAGGAGCATATTATTATATTTTCTAGAGAATAGATGGGCTCCGAAAGTTAGCCTAGGGACTCAAAAACTATCTCTCTTATTATTTGCAGATGATATTGCTTTGGTGGCTAATAAACCGCAAGATCTACAGACTCTTTTGAATCTCATAGAATAATATTTGCATATAAAAAAGTTAAGGCTGAATACTGAAAAGAGCGAAGTTGTTATTTTTAAAAAAAGGAAGGTTGGGGACGATGAAAAATATACATTTAAATTTAATAATAAGGAACTATTTATAAGTAAAAGAATAAAATATTTAGGCTTTATCTTATCGGAAAATGGAAGCCTAAGGAGTCATGTTGATGAAATAATTAAGAGAGGTAGGGTGGCCATGTCAGCTATATTTAGAAACCCGACGATAATGAGGATCAAAAACCTAAAAATGCATAAAAGAATATTTAACACAAAAATTTTACCCGTGATAGAATATGGAGCAGAGATATGGGATGGAGAAACGGTGCAGCAACTGGAGTCCCTTCAGCTCCAGTATAATAAAAGAGTGTTTGTTCTACATCAGACAATTCATTCACAGATTTTGAAAGGTGATATGGGCCTGTTTTCTTTAAAGCTACGTATGTATATTTTAATGCTTAGATTCTGGTTGAAGTTAACTAAGAGTAATGAAGATAGACTAGTAAGAGTGGCATATGAAGGGATGTTGAAATGTGGTTTAAAAACCTCGTGGCCATCCTAAATTAAATCATTACTAGAAAAAGTAGGAATGCCTTATTTAAGGAATAATGGTCTTTGCTCTCGTGATGTACCAACAAATTTAGAAAGCCAGGTACGATTTATATTAGAGAGTCAGGAAATTCAGCATTGCAAGGGCTGGTTTTCGATTCTACAACCCTACAACATTATAATCAGGCAAAACCTAGTTTTGGGGAGGAAGTTTATTTTAAATTTAATTTACCGGCTATGATTCTACGTCGTTGGATTCAGCTTAGGGCAAATTGTCTTCCAATCCAGAACAGGCAAAAAACGTTCGACAAAAATAAAATGATAGTTGGTCCTGATAGGCGGTATATTTGTCCCCTTTGTAAAGATGATGATGAAGACTTGGATCGTTTTCTCCGGAAATGCCCGGTGCTCTTGGATTTACGGGAAATTTATTTGCATGGGATTAATTTGATGTTTCCGGGTATTCTACAAAATAGTAACCCAACCACAATATTTCGAGTGGGAGTATATATAGATAAATCTTTAATAAGAAGAAAAAGTTTTATATGATTAATTTCTTTTGTAGTTAGATTAGGTACTTTTTGCGTTGAATTCTGTTTTTTGTGCGTGTTCGTACTGTTGTTAATTTCCTTGCTTGTTTGTTATTTATTTATATTTTTGTGTGTATATGGCCCACGGGTTTTTGAAATCTATCTATCTATCTATCTATTAATTAATTTATTTTGACCCACTAGCCCTATAATATAGCGGAATAACAGAAGAAAATAAAAAGAAAACACATATACAAGAAATACCTACAAAACAATATTACATATACAAACAACAATGCATATCAAAATGATCACAAAAGAGATGAAAAGGATCTAACCGCATGTAAGCCTCTTCTTTGAACATGGCATCCAACTTATTAGAAGATGTCAATATATCAGCGGCACTAAACATTCGAGTAACCTTTCAGTTCCTGGTATCAATGAGACAGATATAAAGGTAATTTAATGGAACAGAATATCCTAAATATGTGAATGTCAAACAGTTCAAAATTTTATATAAAATTTGGAGATAGAAGCTCAAAATGTTCATTTATGTTTGTTTTTTTTTTCGTCGAAAGAATGAATGCTATAACAAATAAATTCACTCAAATAAATAAACAGTCAAGAACGTGGGCGTGGTGAGTCAAAAGGGAGGGATATGATTAAAGAGGGCTTATGCCCTCCCAAAATTATCTCTTCTCCATAGATTTTGAAACATTAATTTTTGGGGGACATTTTCATTGAAATGTGTCTTTTTGATATTTCCGTTGAAAAAGTTGAAAAGAACGACTCTAATGCCCTGCATGTCAAGAGTGTTAAAAATACACTTTACTGATCAAAATCTGTCATCAAAAGCCTTAAAAGGATAAAGCACTAAAATTTGGAGCACATTTAATGTAGACCTTAGTGTGCGATTAATCATGCATTGACAAATACTATATATCTCGTAATTTTTTTTCTGACTGAATACCCTGTGTGTTTCATTGCACTTCGTTGTAAAAGTTTTTGGAGCGAGAAGCGTTGTGTGCATGTCTCAAGGTAAAAAAAAACTGATTTTCTTTAAAACTAGGAATATTGCCATTTTCTGCAGGTTAATGGTTTTAACCCAGACAAAAAGCTTCCGGCATGACACATATAGTTAAAAAATACTGTTAAGCTGAATTCATTTTTAGTCAATTAAGTTTGTCTTCTTCTTATATAAGCGGTTATGTTGTCCAGACACTATTATGTATATATACAAAGATACACACTTTATTACAGATTTAAGCGGTTGTTTAATACTTTGTGATGTCACTCTGTTCAATTAATCCTTTTTTGACTTGGTTATTACGCTTAAACTCCGAAACACGCAAATTTCAAAGTTAGAAATACTTTTCTATTTTTATATTTTTCCGAAGTATTTGCAATGTAAAAAAAAGTTCAATGCGAATTTCAAAAATGTTATTTGGTAAATTGATAAAACTCAATATTAACAACTGAATGATGGCGATATAGTCTTTTGTTGAAGCATTCAAATCGTAGTTAAGCAAGAGAGTAGTTAACTACGTTATAGTTAATAACTATAACTACGTAGTTAATAACGTTATAACTACGTTATATTGTTCTCTTCTCGTAGTTAAGAGAGCATATCAAAAGCTTGATTAAGGAAACATAAACTTCAAGAGTTAGCCAATCAGATTTTAATTAAAAATCAAGAAAAAACAAGAAAAACAAAAACCTTTTTATTAAATTAAAAACGGAGAATAAAAACTAATCACCGAGAAAAACAGAAAACTGAAAATCATTTCGTTAATCAAAAGTCAAGAATTCAAAACCAAAAACCGATAGAACTTAGATACATTTATAACTTCACCTTATTTAACGAATACGCTGACAGAAGCATGCCAGTTGACGCAAGGATAGCTCCAAGCAATGCGGTGCTCTTTGCACCAAATTTATCTGTGAGGATTCCAGCAACTGGAGAAGATAGGAATGTCATACCAACAGCAAGAGACCCCACAAAAGCTGGAAATTAATAAAGAAACTGTTAGTTCTCAATTAGCTATTATTGGCGCAATTCCAATCCCGACAAGAAAACACCGTAAATTTCTGAATGCTACTTTAAAACATACTGAAAGGCTTACTTATCAAATAGTTCGTGGTAACGAACTGTAGTAAGGAGCGACACGGCTCAATAGTAACCAAAACTCTAAAAAACAGAATTTTTTATAACAATAGTTACATCAAAAGAATCGCATTTTGATGCTGATTTTAAATACATAGGTTTTGTTAAGTTTAGACTTACCCATCAAAAATTAGGAGCCTGAGAAATTTTGCCTCATTTTAGAAAAAAGGGTGAAACCCCCCTTAAATGTCATTGCATCTTAACGAAAATTACACCATCAGATTCAGCGTATCAGAGAACCCTACAGTAGAAGTTTCAACCATCTATGTACAAAAATGCGGAATTTTGCATTTTATGCCACAAGACAGATCACGGATGCGTGTTTTTTTTGTTTTTTTTTTCCCAGGGGTGATCGTATCGACCCATTGGACCTAGAATGTCATTTGAGAGCTCATTCTAAAGGAAATGAAAAGTTCTAGTGCCCTTTTTAAGTGACCAAAAAATTGGAGGGCACCTAGGCCCCCTCCCACGCTCATTTTTCCCAAAGCCACCGGATCAAAATTCTGAGATAGCCATTTTATTCAGCATAGTCGAAAAACCTAATAAATATGTCTTTGGGGACGACTTACTCCTCCACAGTCCCCGTGGGAGGGACTGTGACTTTGACCAGTGTTTACCCATAGTAATGGTTATTGGGAAGTGTACAGACGCTTTCGGGGGATTTTTTTTTTGGTTGGGGGGAGGGGTTGAGAGGAGGGGGTTATGCGGGGGGATCTTTCCATGGAGGAATTTGTCATGGGGGAAGAAAATTTTCATGAAGGGGGCGCAGGATTCTTTAGCATTTTTTAATGAACAGTGAAAAAATAAATATGAAAAAATTTTGTCAACTGAAAGTAAGGAGCAGCATTAAAACTTAACTCAAACAGAAACTATTACGCATTTCCTCTTAATGCCTCGCTCTTTTACGCTAAAGTAACTTTATTAATTTAAACTATTTATTCTACGGCCTTTGTGATTCAGGGGTAATTCTTAAGGAATTGGGACAACATTTAAGCTTTATTGTAAAAAGCGAGGTATTGACGAGGTGGTGAACCCCCTCATATACGTATTAAAAACATACGAATATAGAAGTTCATTACATAAGCTAATTCGTAAGTTATGTATATTTTTACTAATAAAAACGTTCGTAAAAAATTAAAAGTTCTAGTTGCTTTTTTAAATAACCAAAAAATTGGAGGGTAACTATGCCTACTCCCCCGCTCTTTTTTTCTCAAAATCGTCCGATCAAAACTATGAGAAAGCCATTTAGCCATAAAAATAAATTAATATGCAAATTTTGTTTGCATATTCCATGTTCAGAGAGCCAAAATCAAAACATACCTTAATTTAAAAACGTTCAGAAATTAGATTTAAAAAAAACAAGTTTTTTTTACTGAAAGTAAGGAGCGATATTAAAACTTAAAACGAACAGAAATTACTTCGTATATAAAAGGGGCTGTTTTCTCCTCAATGCCCCGCTCTTTACGCTAAAGTTTGACTCTTCCTCTCAACTTTACTTTTTAAAACAGTAAAAAAATTTAGCGTAAAGACCGGGCATTGAGGAGGGAACAGCCCCTTTTATCTACGGAGTAATTTCTGTTCGTTTTAAGTTTTAATATCGCTCCTTACTTTCAGTTAAAAAAAACTTGTTTTTTTATTTAATATGACTCCTTAAGTCGTGCCAACATACTTAACCTCTCCCCACCTCTAATGGTTAAATTACTTAATGTATAGTATTATACGCAATGGAAGCTCCCAACACTGAATTTGCTGTTATTTCTCTTGTTTGCCCTTAAATCAATTTGGAGAAAATATTCCTGAATTATATTGTGTTTTCCTTCTGGAAAGTCGAAATGTAGCCATAAAGACAAAGGGATTCGGGGACACACAGCATAAAAAAGCAAAAGCCGTCCATATAATAATCTAAATTGTTTTCTTTTAAATGAGTAAGAATTTAATGGCTAATGAGGTTGTTAATACATACATATATATATATATATATATATATATATATATATATATATATATATATATATATATATATATATATATATATATATAATATATATATATATATATATATATATATATATATATATATATATATATATCCGGACTTTCAGTCCGGATGGCCTGTCAGTTATCACCAGCTTAGTCACTAATTGAATGATATGAGGTTAAAATAAGGGAACTTACATGCTTTAGCTGATGGATTATCAACATTATTCTGCGCAAATTCATCTCTCAACCAAGGATATAAAATACCGAAACAATTATGAATTCCAAAAATTATGCCATTCGCGAAAAAACTGGAGATAACAATTATCCACGTTTTAGCACTATTTCTTTCTCTTTCTTTTACCATACCATTACTCATAATAAGATTTAGAAAAGCACTAACACTTCATGAAGTCTGTATTAAACAGCGATGAATATGTTTAAGTTCCAATTTCCTATACTAGTTGGAATCTCACACCAGGTTGATAACCGAGGTAGTGTTTTATGGACCAATTACTCGATCAAGTCATCTGAAATGTCATTAGCTTAAGATAAAAAGAAAACCACAAACATTTTTTTTACTGCCACACCTAAGCTTTAACCCGTTCTTCCAAATTAAGTATTGCAGTTTTTAAATGTGGAATTTTGATATAAAACAGTTGGTAGTAACGAACTGTAAGCATGGAGCAACTCGTGCTAATAGTGCCCGAAACCCAAAACAGGAACTCTTCTAAAAAAAAAAAATTACATTAAACAATTTGGTTTACGATGATGTATAATATGTGAAATTTTATGAAATTTAAAACTATCCATCAAATACCAAGAGGCTTCGAAAAATTTTATTACGTTCGAAAAAGGGACAAAATCCCCTGAAAAAGGCAATCTGTCCTCGTTCAATTGCCATTATATATATATACTAGCTGTTGGGGTGGCGCTTCGCGCCACCCCAACACCTAGTTGGTGGGGGCGCTTCGCGCCCCCCAAGCCCCCCCGCGCGCGTAAGTCGTTACGCGCCATATTAGTTACGCGCCATTGTAGTTGTGTCCCTATGTCCCACCTGTGAATATAGATATATATATATATATATATATATATATATATATATATATATATATATATATATATATATATATATATATATATATATATATATATATATATATATATATATATATATATATATATATATATATATATATATATGTTTTTATGTTTTTAACTACGTAAAACTTGCGAATATACAACATTCTTTGCTGCCCCATTGTCTGTGCATATAAATAGATTGTCAGGTTTACCGACTCTTGAACATGCAACATATAATGGTCCATGGGAAAACAATCCGTATTCAGATCTATACCTCATGATTCTATTGATTTCCTTGAGCTTTGTTGATGGTGATTGCTAATCGACGATTCCCTTTGTCGCCGTCGTCATTTATATATCCCCGTGTGCCCCCCGGTGTCCCGGTCGTCATTTATATTCCATGTGTTCCGGTCGTCATTTATGTCCCGGTGTCCCAGTCTGTGAATTGTCTTTGAGGGTCCCGGGCGTCATTGATATTCCTTGTGTCCCGGTGTCCCGGTCGTCATTCGTGTCCCGGTGTCCCAGTCTGTATATACATTCGTTTTTGAATTGGTATTTTTTTTTAGGTTTTAGTTTTCTGCCTTTTTTTTGTTTTTTTTAGTTATACCTCATGATTCTAATGATTGCCCTTGAGCTTTGTTGATGGTGATTGCTAATCGAACATTCTCTGTGTCCCCATCGTCATTTATATATCCCCCTGTGCCCCCCGGCGCCCCCGTTGTAGTTGTGTCCCTGTGTCCCGGTCGTCATTTATATTCCCTGTGTCCCGGTCGTCATTTGTATTCCGGTGTCCCAGTCTGTATATACATTCGTTTTTGAAATGGTAAATGATGAAATAAATTTTTGTATTTTTCCCCTTTTTTTCTTTTTAGTTTTTTTGGTTTTTACATTTTTTTAGTTTTTTTAGTTGTTTTTTCTTTTTTCTTTTTAGTTTTTTTTTATTTTTATATATATAGATTTTGTTTTTCTCCTTTATTTTTCTTTTTGTTTCCTTTTTTCAGTTTTTTTTATTTTTTAGTTTTTTTAGTTTTTTAGCTTTTTTAGTTTTTTTATTAGTTTTTAGTTTGTTTTTTTCTTTTTAGTTTTTTTGTAGTTTTTACCTTTTTTTTTAGTTTTTTTTTACTTATGTCCTGGTCGTCATTTATACTCCCTGTATCCCGGTCGTCATTTGTGATGGTTTGTTGACGGTGTTTTGTTGATGGTGATTGCTAATTGAACATTCCTTGTGTCCCGGTCGCTTTCTCTTTGAGTGTCCCGGTCGTCATTTGTATTCCCTATGTGCCGGTGTCCTGGTCGTCATTTGTGTCCCAATGTAATTTCGTAATTTCGTCAGTCGAAAACATGACGTCAGTCGACACAGAAACATGACGTCACCTGATCCACAGATCCACAGACAGACAGACAACTTATTTTTATATATATAGATATATATATATACTAGCTGTTGGGGTGTAGGTTCTTCAGTCATTTTACAATTATAAATTTCTCTTTCAACGGTCTTCTTACAATTAAAAATTTGTCTATACTATCAGCAGCAAAAACTTGCTGCTGATAGAGAAAGTCAGAAAAGAAAGCGTGCCGAGGAATCAAAAGAACAGCAAGGAAACAGGCTTGAGGCTAAAGAACGCAAAACCGCGCAGTTAGATGAAGATCCACCTGGACAGCGAGAGTCAAAACATATCAAAACTGAAAATGATAGCGATGATGATTGGGTTTGGGATCTTGACTTGGATAAGGTCATCAATGCCTACCAGATTTTAGTTAAAAAAACAAAGGTTCGGCGATATGTATTTCATAGTGAAGCTGAAAAATAAAGAAGAAAAAGAAAACTGAAAAAAGAAAAAATGTAAAAAACTAAAAAATACTAAAAAGAAAAAAACACTCAAAGAGAAATTACAGACCGGGACACAAATGACGACCGGGACAGAGGGAATATAAATAACGACCGGGACACTCAAGGAGAAATTACAGACTGGGATACCGGGACACAAATGACGACCGGGACACAGGCAATATAAATGACGACCAGGACACAGGTATTTAAGAATATCGTTCAAAGACAAATTTTTAATTGTAAGAAGACCGTTGAAAGAGAAATTTCTAATTGTAAAATGACTGAAGAACCTACAATGGCAACACCCGAGGAAGCTGCTCAAAACAAATGTATTCACGCCGAAGTAGCAGAGTTGGTAAAGCGTTATGTTTCAGGTTCTAGGTCCGAGAGGCTCCAGGTTTGAACCTTGGCTTTAGCATTAATACAAAAAAAGAAAAAAACTAAAAAAGGTAAAAACTACAAAAAAACTAAAAAGAAAATATATATATATATTTATATATATCATCTTTTCCACAAAAATAATAATTTAGTGCTTCTGCTTAAAAACAGCAATCGAATTGATGCCTCCTGATACGCAACTATCAACAAAGTGGCAATCGTTGTGGTCGGTGATCAGTTCTTACCTCGAGATAATATTCTTTATAGGCGAAACAATCAGTTGACAAGAATTGCTTAAACTCATCGATGCTACGATGCCCTACAATATCCTGACGAATATAAATGACGCCCGGGACACTCAAATAGAAGTCACAGACTGGGTCACCGGGACACAAATGACGACGGGGACACAGGGAATATAAATGACGACCCGGACACAGGGACACAACTACAACGGGGACGCCGGGGGGCACAGGGGGATATATAAATGACGACGGCAACAATGGAAATGGTCGATTAGCAATCACCATCAACAAAGCTCAAGGGCAATAAATAGAATCATGAGGTATAGATCTGAATACGGATTGTTTTCCCATGGACCATTATGCGTTGCATGTTCAAGAGTCGGTAAACCTGACAATCTATTTATATGCACAGACGATGGGACAGCAAAGAATGTTGTATATTCGCAAGTTCAACATTCTTTGCTGTCCCATTGTCTGTGCATATAAATAGATTGTCAGGTTTACCGACTCTTGAACATGCAACATATAATGGTCCATGGGAAAACAATCCGTATTCAGATCTATACCTCATGATTCTATTTATTGCCCTTGAGCTTTGTTGATGGTGATTGCTAATCGACCATTTCCATTGTTGCCGTCGTCATTTATATATCCCCCTGTGCCCCCCGGCGTCCCCGTTGTAGTTGTGTCCCTGTGTCCCGGTCGTCATTTATATTCCATGTGTCCCGGTCGTCATTTGTGTCCCGGTGTCCCAGTCTGTGATTTCTCTTTGAGTGTCCTGGGCGTCATTTATATTCCTTGTGTCCCGGTGTCCCGGTCGTCATTTGTGTCCCGGTGTCCCGGTCTGTATATACATTCGTTTTTGAATTGGTTTTTTTTTAGTTTTTAGTTTTTTACCTTTTTTTAGTTTTTTTAGTTATACCTTATGATTCTAATGATTGCCCTTGAGCTTTGTTGATGGTGATTGCTAATCGAACATTCCCTGTGTCCCCGTCGTCATTTATATATCCCCCTGTGCCCCCCAGCGTCCCTGTTGTAGTTTTGTCCCGGTCGTCATTTATATTCCCTGTGTCCCGGTCGTCATTTGTATCCCGGTGTCCCGGTCTGTATATACATTCGTTTTTGAAATGGTATATGATGAAATAAATTTTTGTATTTTTCCCCTTTTTGTCTTTTTAGTTTTTTTTTTGGTTTTTACTTTTTTTTAGTTTTTTTTCTTTTTTCTTTTTTTTTCTTTTTATTTTTTTTAGTTTTGTTTTTCTCCTTTATTTGTCATTTTTTTTCCTTGTTTTTTTTCATTTTTATTTTTTTTTAGTTTTTTAGCTTTTTTAGTTTTTTTATAAGTTTTTAGTTTTTTTTTTCTTTTTAGTTTTTTTGTAGTTTTTACCTTTTTTTAGTTTTTTTAGTTTTTTTTTTACTTATGTCCTGGTCGTCATTTATACTCCCTGTGTCCCGGTCGTCATTTGTGTCCCGGTGCTTTGTTGATGGTGATTGCTAATCGAACATTCCTTGTGTCCCGGTCGCTTTCTCTTTGAGTGTCCCGGTCGTCATTTATATTCCCTATGTGGCGGTGTCCCGGTCGTCATTTGTGTCCCGATGTCCCGGTTTGTAATTTCGTTAGTCGAAGAGTCGACACAGAAACATGACGTCACCTGATCCACAGACAGACAGACAACTTATTTTTATATATATAGAAGAAGATATATATATATATCTATATATATAAAAATAAGTTGTCTGTCTGTGTGTCTGTCTGTGGATCAGGTGACGTCATGTTTCTGTGTCGGCTGACGTCATGAAGTTAGTTGTCGTCATTTTTGCTATGACGGTGACGTCATTAAAGATATTTAAGACATATATGTTCACGTAGAAATCTATTAATGTTTAAGTTTAAAATGACTGATGAACTTACAATGGCAAAAGCCGATGAAGATGCTCAAAGAGTCTATGCCAAAAAACTTGCTGCCGATAGAGAAAGTCAGAAAAGAAAGCGTGCCGAGGAATCAAAAGAACAGCAAGGAAACAGGCTTGAGGCTAAAGAACGCAAAACCGCGCAGTTAGATGAAGATCCACCTGGACAGCGAGAGTCAAAACATATCAAAACTGAAAATGATAGCGATGATGATTGGGTTTGGGATTTTGACTTGGATAAGGTCATCAATGCCTACCAGATTTTAGTTAAAAAAAACAAAGGTTCGGCGATATGTATTTCATAGTGAAGCTGAAAAATAAAGAAGAAAACTGAAAAAAGAAAAAATGTAAAAAACTAAAAAATACTAAAAAGAAAAAACACTCAAAGAGAAATTACAGACCGGGACACAAATGACGACCGGGACAGAGGGAATATAAATAACGACCGGGACACTCAAAGAGAAATTACAGACTGGGATACCGGGACACAAATGACGACCGGGACACAGGGAATATAAATGACGACCAGGACACAGGTATTTAAGAATATCGTTCAAAGACAAATTTTTAATTGTAAGAAGACCGTTGAAAGATAAATTTCTGATTGTAAAATGACTGAAGAACCTACAATGGCAACGGTACCACCATCGAAGTAGATAACCAGTGGGTTGTTCCATATTCCCCATTAGTGCGAAACGTCAACCCCAAGTCAAATTCGTGCATTGTTTGGCATCATTTTAACAACTTGCTCTCCATCAGCTCCTACAGAGTTATGGGAAAAATATAAGTCAAAAATGTCCGAAGATATACTCCATCGAAAACAGTTAGAGACGTCAGATATGACTTTTGATTTTACATCAGAAATTTATAACTACACTTTAGTTATTATAGAAGATTTGTGCGTACGTATGGCAAACAAACCTTTTCAGTATTTGGGAATGCCTTCACCTAACCGTATCGCTGCTGTTTCGACATGTGTAGAATTGGATCGTGAATAAAGTTACAGTACGAATGATCTATTGTCGTATGTACAAAATAACATTTCCAAGTTAACGTCGGAACAAAAAGACATTTATGATACGATAGACTCAATTTCAGGACGTATACAACTACCTGCTGATTTCTGTAATTTAGTGACGTCCAAAAATGAATTGATTGAAAAAGTATTTCCGAATATTCTAAAAAATTATAAAAATAATAAATGGCTAAGTGAAAGAGCGATTCTCGCACCCAAAAATATAGACGTCCACGAAATCAACAATATTGTTTTGACCAAGATTCGAGACCAGGCAGTCCTTTACAAGTCAGTCGACACAGTTTTGGAACCAAATGAAGCGGTTAATTATCCATCTGAATTTTTAAATTCCATAGATCTTTCAGGGTTTCCACCACACGTGCTACAACTAAAAATAGGCGTACCAATAATACTTTCAAGAAATATCAACCCACCAAAGCTTTGCAATGGCACGCGACTTGCCGTAAAAAAAAACAATGGAAAACCTAATAGAGGCCACAATCTTGACAGGGCCTTTTGAGGGTGAGGCTGTTCTTATTCCTCGCATTCCCATGATTCCAACGGATCTGCCTTTTCAATTTAAAAGATTGCAATTCCCAATTCGATTAGCATTTGCAATCACCATTAACAAAGCTCAAGGTCAATCATTAGAAAAATGTGGTATAGATCTTAATACTGATTGTTTTTCCCATGGACAATTGTGCGTTGCATGTTCGAGGGTCGGTAAACCTGACAATCTATTTATATGCAGCGACAATTGGACAGCGAAAAATGTTGTATATTCGCAAGTTTTTTTTACGGCAAGTCGCGTGCCATTGCAAAGCTTTGGTGGGTTGATATTTCTTAAAAGTATTATTGGTACGCCTATTTTTAGTTGTAGCACGTGTGGCGGAAACCCTGAAAGATCTATGGAATTTAAAAATTCAGATGGATAATTAACCGCTTCATTTGGTTCCAAAACTGTGTCGACTGACTTGCAAAGGACTGCCTGGTCTCGAATCTTGGTCAAAACAATATTGTTGATTTCGTGGACGTCTATATTTTTGGGTGCGAGAATCGCTCTTTCACTTAGCCATTTATTATTTTTATAATTTTTTAGAATATTCGGAAATACTTTTTCAATCAATTCATTTTTGGACGTCACTAAATTACAGAAATCAGCAGGTAGTTGTATACTTCCTGAAATTGAGTCTATCGTATCATAAATGTCTTTTTGTTCCGACGTTAACTTGGAAATGTTATTTTGTACATACGACAATAGATCATTCGTACTGTAACTTTTTTCACGATCCAATTCTACACATGTCGAAACAGCAGCGATACGGTTAGGTGAAGGCATTCCCAAATCCTGAAGAGGTTTGTTTGCCATACGTACGCACAAATCTTCTATAATAACTAAAGTGTATTTATAAATTTCTGATGTAAAATCAAAAGTCATATCTGACGTCTCTAACTGTTTTCGATGGAGTATATCTTCGGACATTTTTGACTTATATTTTTCCCATAACTCTGTAGGAGCTGATGGAGAGCAAGTTGTTAAAATGATGCCAAACAATGCACGAATTTGACTTGGGGTTGACGTTTCGCACTAATGGGGAATATGGAACAACCCACTTGTTATCTACTTCGATGGTGGTACCGTTGCCATTGTAGGTTCTTCAGTCATTTTACAATTAGAAATTTCTCTTTCAACGGTCTTCTTACAATTAAAAATTTGTCTTTGAACGATATTCTCAAATACCTGTGTCCTGGTCGTCATTTATTTTCCCTGTGTCCCGGTCGTCATTTGTGTCCCGGTATCCCAGTCTGTAATTTCTCTTTGAGTGTCCCGGTCGTTATTTATATTCCCTCTGTCCCGGTCGTCATTTGTGTCCCGGTCTGTAATTTCTCTTTGAGTGTTTTTTCTTTTTAGTATTTTTTAGTTTTTTACATTTTTTTTTTTCAGTTTTCTTTTTCTTCTTGATTTTTCAGCTTCACTATGAAATACATATCGCCGAACCTTTGTTTTTTTAACTAAAATCTGGTAGGCATTGATGACCTTATCCAAGTCAAAATCCCAAACCCAATCATCATCGCTATCATTTTCAGTTTTGATAGGTTTTGACTCTCGCTGTCCAGGTGGATCTTCATCTAACTGCGCGGTTTTGCGTTCTTTAGCCTCAAGCCTGTTTCCTTGCTGTTCTTTTGATTCCTCGGCACGCTTTCTTTTCTGACTTTCTCTATCAGCAGCAAGTTTTTTGGCATAGACTCTTTGAGCATCTTCATCGGCTTTTGCCATTGTAAGTTCATCAGTCATTTTAAACTTAAACATTAATAGATTTCTACGTGAACATATATGTCTTAAATATCTTTAATGACGTCACCGTCATAGCAAAAATGACAACAACTAACTTCATGACGTCAGCCGACACAGAAACATGACGTCACCTGATCCACAGACAGACACACAGACAGACAACTTATTTTTATATATATAGATATATATATATATATATATATATATATATATACCCCAACACCTAGTTGGTGGGGCGCTTCGCGCCCCCCCCCCAAGCCCCCCCGCGCGCGTAAGTCGTTACGCGCCATTGTAGTTGTGTCCCTGTGTCCCACCTGTGAATATAGATAGATTTATATATGTGTTTCAAACTATGTAAAAATTGCGAATATACAACATTCTTGGCTTTCCCACTACTGGGAGCTTTCCATTTCCAATTGCCAGCAAATGATCTGAAAATGTTTGACCAGAGTCATCGTTACACAGACAGACAACTTATTTTTATATATATATAGAAGATATATATATATATATATATATATATATATATATATATATTATATATATATATATATATATATATATATATATTATATATATATATATATATATATATATATATATATATATATATAATATATATATATATATATATATAGTTTTTTATGTAGTTTTTACCTTTTTTAGTTTTTTCCTTCTTTTGTATTAATGCTAAAGCCAAGGTTCAAACCTGGAGCCTCTCGGACCTAGAACCTGAAACATAACGCTTTACCTACTCAGCTACTTCGGCTTGAATACATTCGTTTTGAGCAGCTTCCTCGGGTGTTGCCATTGTAGGTTCTTCAGTCATTTTACAATTAGAAATTTCTCTTTCAACGGTCTTCTTACAATTAAAAATTTGTCTTTGAACGATATTCTTAAATACCTGTGTCCTGGTCGTCATTTATATTCCATGTGTCCTGGTCGTCATTTGTGTCCCGGTATCCCAGTCTGTAATTTCTCTTTGAGTGTCCCGGTCGTTATTTATATTCCCTCTGTCCCGGTCGTCATTGTGTCCCGGTCTGTAATTTCTCTTTGAGTGTTTTTTCTTTTTAGTATTTTTTAGTTTTTACATTTTTCTTTTTTCAGTTTTCTTTTTCTTCTTTATTTTTCAGCTTCACTATGAAATACATATCGCCAAACCTTTGTTTTTTTTAACTAAAATCTGGTAGGCATTGATGACCTTATCCAAGTCAAAATCCCAAAACCCAATCATCATCGCTATCATTTTCAGTTTTGATATGTTTTGACTCTCGCTGTCCAGGTGGATCTTCATCTAACTGCGCGGTTTTGCGTTATTTAGCCTCAAGCCTGTTTCCTTGCTGTTCTTTTGATTCCTCGGCACGCTTTCTTTTCTGACTTTCTCTATCAGCAGCAAGTTTTTTGGCATAGACTCTTTGAGCATCTTTATCGGCTTTTACCATTGTAAGTTCATCAGTCATTTTAAACTTAAACATTAATAGATTTCTACGTG